>NC_071976.1:34502549-34514057 GCF_026283585.1 Hylaeus volcanicus | reverse complement strand
AAAAACGAGCACGAACGAATTACACCCATTTTCTTAGACAGTTCTGATAAATATTTATACCAAGTTTCATCAAAATCGGAGTGTATCGCTTCGCAAGTTTCCCTTGTCAGTTTTCGAAAATAAAAATCGAAGAATTCCGAGTCCGTTAGGCTGAGAAGTTAACGTATTATATGGTATAATATTTTGATAAACTTTGTCTAACTTTTTCCAAAATAAACTAACCTTTCCCGTTAACAGGAAAAATCACAATTTCTTTTCGACGGCGTCTACTTGGTAATGGAACCAGAAGACACTGTCGTGACGTTTAGTTTCTGCTCGCTATTACTTTTGTAGATAAGCCATCTAAAAAAGAAAGCAGTAATTTATCGCAGTTGAAACGCTGATCATACTTAACTTCCCACCATCTCGTCTTTCTTGATATAATACACTCTGCGAACGAGCAACTCGCAGATCATCTTTCACCGTTCTCTTTTGCGGTTTTATTTCGATGCGCCCCGACCCAGAGCGAAGTCTATCCTCCTCTTAATTCTATCATGTAAATCAAGCCTACATATTAATCCAAATTTATGGTGTGACATTTTTCGACAAGTTTTCTTGCTACCTGATTGTAAGATACTCGATCGCGAGAAGAAACGAAATCTGGACGATTAGTGACATCCCATCAATATTATTATTTTTGACCGACTTCAAAGAAAAATGAGGTTACTCAATTCGACATGTATATATATATATATATTTTTTTTTTTATTAATTAATCTTCCTAAATAGCTCTTAATACAATAAAACTAAAATTTCCATGGCTATACTTAATAAAATCTTCTAGTTAATTTTTGTTAGATAATTAATGTAATTCTATTTTCATTGGTTTTAAAGATGAATAGGTAAGTGCAGGTCGAGATATTGATGTTAACAAATTGTTTGCAATAAAATCTGTATTGGTTAGTTTCTATTTATTATTATTAGTAGTAGTATTATCATTATGTAATATTTTGATTGCTATTGACAGCAAAGGTGACTTTATACAAAATTTTAAGGAATGTAAAATTACGCAAACCTAAAAAATTGTACTTCTATACGGGATTTTGAGTAATATCAGCCATAATGATTCTGACGTTTTTGATATAAGTGAAGGAAAGCTTCCTTTAGGATCAATTTGTAACTTATTGTTGAAGTGTTTAATGATACAAATTAAATATAAATAAAAAATTATTGTACGAAGCGAACATTTAAATTCTATAAATTATCATTGTATTTATCAATTATTATATTGTTAATGAAGTTTGCATTATATGTAATTTCAATTCTCTCTTTTTAGTTTATTTCATTTTTTGTGTGCTCGGTAAAAAAAAGTTTATTTTATTACATCTTTTTAATTTTTTAAACAAGGAGCGATGTGTCTTACCCGAGTCGAATAATTGATCGATTACGATGTTAGCATGAATCATCGAACAGAAACGTTTTCTTTTCTAACAATAGTCTGTCTGGTGTCATTGGACGAATTTTAATTAGGCGGAAAGCAGCGATTACACCAGTGCGTCCACTCAATGCGTTCGTGAATTAAGTGTCACTCGCCATGCGTGCATCCTAATGCATTCAATTTCTGTGAATGCAGTGAAGTTTCGTCAAAGGTGGCAAAACGCTAGCCGAATTAATAAATAACGAATAGGACCATAAATAATCTATTTGATACCTCGATTAAACTGAACAGTTCAATTTCTAGTTTATCGTGGAATAATTATTATTACGTAATTCAAATATTTTTACTTGTATTTTCAGAGTACTGGACAGATAGTCATTTAGCTATTGATTATTATGCATTATTCGCTATTTTTTTTCTACACAGATAGAAGGTTTGCTCTTCTTTAAAGGTTAAGTTCTCAATATCCTTTAAACGAAACTGTGGTATAATCAAATTGCTTATTTAAATGGTTTTACTTACTAACATCGATAAATTTCATTTTTCAAGTGTTTAGAATTGAAACGACTGTCTAATTTCGTGTTTAACAATCCTAAATATTTGCTCAGAAATGCTGACCAAAATGTATGGTTAAAAATATTTTAGATAAATATTCAACAAACAAGGCATTGTTTCGGTCGATTTTAAAAACTATTAATCGTAAAATAAAGATATCACTGTATCCCACAAGCAGTGTATATTCATAAGCTGCAATAAATTGTTCATGTGTTTAAATAACTACTTCATTTCGGGTTTAACAATTGTAGATATTTGTTCAAAAATGTCTACCAATATGTACGGTTAAAAATGTTTTAAATAAATGATCAACAGAAATGGCATTATTCAGTCGATTTTAAAAACTATTAATTGTAAAATAAAAATACTTCTATAATGTATAAATAGTGTGGATTCGTACACTGCAAGAACAAATCTTTCGAATATTTAGTTTCATTGGAATGAATCAATTTAAAAATTTTTAACCATGGATATATTTCTCCAACCTGTTGTAACGTGGTTGAAGAAAGAATTTTGGTCCACCTCGTTGTGCATCGGCCTTAAAAAGTCGAGGCGACTCGAGATGAAACTGTAGTATCTAAAAACTGGACCGGAAGCAGCCATCGCAAAAACGCACGTGCCGACGATGCGCGTAAAACGCACCAATCTGCACAGCGACGCGCCTTGTCTCCTCTAAAAGGGTTGCATTGGCATTGCATCAAGGTTTTCTGTACTTCCGAAGGTGACTTTGCACGCGTGAATTTTAAATCACCCATCGATATACACCAATGAGGAAAAACCACCGATTGGAATACATATATTAATATTAGGTTGTCCGAAAAGTTTCTTTCGCTTTATCAATAAGTAATACATGGACAATATTTTATGTTTTATGTCACATTACTGAATTGTGCACGATTCATTTTGCTCCGTTACCGTTACAACATGAATATCTATGAAATTACATTCTCTATTTATATAAACACGACCGCATCAAATAATTGAGCGCAACTCGCGAAAGAAACTTTCGGGACAACCTGATACTAATTCTAAGTCAGGAAACGATTAATCGAAAGTGTACTTTCTTCCAGTAAATTAATTAAAGAAATCTTATAATTACAGCGTAGCAGTCTCCTAAAAATAAACATTTGCTGCAGAAAATTCGCTTAATTGCTAGAAAGCGCCCAACAAAAAGGATATAATATTCGAACGCAACGTCGATTATCGTCGTTAATAGAGATTTAGGCCGCGGTTTCTATCCATGACCCAAGAAATATCGAGGAATTCAAGCAACTGTTGGACACGGCCTCGCGGAAGAGTTTCGCGTGTCATAAATTTACTTTGTGATCACCGAGATAGATTCGCTTGTAACGCGTGTTGGCTCTGTAGGCAGTCGTGCTAAATTACGATTGGGTAGAGGATCGGAAGAAACCACGGAAGAAAAATGAAAGCACCATCCAGCCGCCAGGAACACGGAATACGGAAAAAGAGTTTGCGAGCAACGACCCATGGAGAAGATATCTTTACGGTTTTGCTGATCGTTGGAGCCAACTTACGACGGTTCATTTAACAGAAATTATGTAGCATTGTAAAACACGCAAAATGTGCGATTATATTCTTCGTCGTGATTCTTTCATTCTCCTCTCTAGGGAATTTTTAACTTCCGTTATTTCTAACAGGGTCATAACACGATGTATGTTGAAAGAAGAATATTTAAGGGGGTATTCTGAATTAGGAGGTCTAAAAAAAAGCGGTTTTCGTGAATTTTTTTTAGGATGAAAAAAAATAATTAATTCCATCGAACTTTTTTATCCTACTTTCGTACGTATTTTTTTTTGAGTCTATGGTGACGCACATTTGTAGACCACCTCACAATAAAAACCTCCTATCGGCGGGAAAGATGCAGGTCGTAATTTTGGTTTGACACAAAAAAAAAAAAACCCAAAAGAAATTTTCATTTTCATACATTTTTCTTCTACGTGAACTAACAAAAATTCGAAAAAAATGGTGAAATGTGAAATTACTGCAAGTTTGAGAAAAAGAACGAGTTCTTTGGGTGAAAAGTATCGCTTTAACTTCATAAAAAAGTTGTTTTGAAATTTTCGTTGTATGAATTTTTTTAGTTATAAACTGTAACGCAAAAGCTTGTCGTGTTATTTTCGTCATGGTCGCCATCAATTTTCTCAAACGTAAGTACATAGCGAATCATAGAAGAACGTATTTTTCAAGACGTAGTTTAAATATTGAATCTTCTCATTTATTCATTTTACATAGTTAGTTTATAGTTTATTCTCTTTGCGGAGTACACGCGGACGTGCACATGCCTTCGCCACTGCTGTATATAAAACTTTCGAATATGTCGTACATGGAATAACCTTCAACATATTCTCTACATCAATTAACAGTAAACTCCATACAGATATTCCTCTGTCTTTATTTGCTATACATTTTTAACACAATTTTGAATATTGATCGATCGACGAAGAATTCCCATAATCGTAGCCACGTAGGCCCTAGCGTGGTCCCTTTCAGTTTCACGATAATTACGCGTGTCCATGCGATACTCTTTCTAGGCACGCAATCACGTACGAGGTATCTTTTCCACTGGAAACAACGGGGTTGTTGAAATTACTCTTATCGCGAATTCTCGGCGAAAGTATAACAGAACAGCGACGAGGACTACCCTCGGAGTTTCCCTGTTCTTCTACGCGGAGTCGGGTGAAAAAGTCGGAAAGAGAGAACGCGCACACGCGAAAAAGAGAAGAAGATCGAACGTATCCGTACTTTCCTTTCCGTGCGAGTGGCTCACTGGCAATACGAGACCAGATAACACGCGATGTGAACGTAGCATAATCCTCCAAGCGTTACGACCCGAGCAAACTGGGCTAACAGTTCCCAGGCCGCAGAGGAGCGATTCTCCATCGCGAAACAGTACACTTCGGCGCATATGTGCACACTGGGAGTATATATCAGCACATGTGTGAGACTCGGCTGAAGATACGTTCATTTTTTCGTGGAGTTTGTTCCTCGAATCTTTCGAGCAGCACTTTGCCAGAAGGGTATCCGTACCTTCGTCTTACCATTTCTTTTCCTCGAGATGAATCAGAGTTGTAAATTCTTAATTACGATTACAAAACGATTACTCGACCAAGTAATCGAATAATTGCCATTGCAATTACTCTGTCGCATGTAATGGTATTTCTAATTACTTAATTACTACCAGTAATCCCATGCGTTACTTAATAATTACTTAGAGTCGGTGTAAGAAGTATTCGTACAGCAACCCATTTAAAATAAATGATTCCTGTACGAATACTTATTACACTGACTGTATGTATAACGGCTCAGAAAGTAATTAAAAGGCGTCTCGAATCTAAAGTAGTCAAAAATACCTAAAAGTAATTAAAAAGTAATTACAACTACTTTTTCTAATTACTTTCAAGTAATTGCCGTGACATGGACAGTAATTGCTAAAAGTAACGATTACTGTCTTCCGATTATTTGTAATTACTTTGAATTACTTTTCCCACCGAAAAGTAATAGCAAAACAACCGAGACTACATCACGTAGATCTAAACTAAATCGAGCTAGAAATATCAATTTAATCTATGAAAGTGATTAAATATATAAAACACGTTACGCTTATGTATCATATATTTAATAACACAAACGTTTGATAGTTCTAAAACGTAGAGTGTTGTATTTTTATCTTCTAAAACGTAACCACCCTTTTTCATCTTGTTTCTCGTTGCATGCGATTTTATAGGAGTGTAACTCACGTTTTGTGCAAGGGTTACCTGTATTCATTTATGGCACACCTGACATCCGGGTATCACTAAATAAGTGGAAAAAGTAGCTTGAAATTGTTGAAATAGCATGAAAACAACTCGTCGGTTGTAATATAGACGAGAATAAAAAGTACACGAAAAGAGAAAATGTATAGAATAATGACTGGAAACTGGAATACGTGTATGATTTTATCATTCGGTGCGATTCACCGTGGTAGCGGCGCGGTTCAGTAGGAGGAAACAAATGTGGGTTTATTATCGTTTACACGGTCTAGTAAACGTACACCGCGAACTTCTTGATGGCCACTAGATTATGGAAATATTACGTTTTCGTATAGCTTCAAGAACGCCAGTGATTAAAGCTTCTCTCTGACCGCCTTAATACCCAAAGGAACTCGAATGTATTATACTACACCATTTTCTGCATTATTACGTCACGTTCAATGGTAAACCGGAAGTCGACGAGTACGATTATTTCAAATTCGAAGAAGACAGTATTTCAGGATTTTGGTATTTTATAATCAAGAAATTTTAGAATTTCACAGGATTCCGGAAATTCAGAATCTTTTGATATTAAAATTTTGAAACGAGATTTTTATTTAAAACAAAAATGTTCGATCTTGGTCTTAAAATGTTGTAATTATAGAATTTCAGAAATTCGGTATCCTTTCAGTTAGCGTTTTAAAGCGTTCCTTTTTATTTTAAAAAGTATCTGTTCTTTTGATACGTCTACAGAAAAAAGTCGTTAAACCTTGGTAAGATTTCAAAAATCTGTTCTTGACTTTGTTTTCAGAATTTGTATAATAAAAATTCTATAAAAGCAGTTATTCCAAAACTTCCGTCAGAAGAAGTTTTAGGAAATGAATAAAACTCCATATTCGTATTGCATTGTAAATTGTATAATATCGGAAGCGATATGATAAACAAAATTTTTAACGAAAAAATGTAAATACGACTAAGAATTTTTATTCATAATTCTTATCAATTTTATTCAAACTGGAACTATTATTTTCAAGAATTTGTTTGTCATCTTTTTCTATCGTAAATAATGTGAGAAATTTTCATAACGAAGGTCAATTTTAACTGATTCGATAGAATCGATTAATAAAGTTCTAATATTGTGATTTCTAATTTATAAAAGCGAACAATTCCTTACTACCGGTCAATGTATATTAGCGAAAGACGTTAGTACGGAATCAGCAAGTAGGTCAAATGTGAAATGGACCTCGATAATGCGAGTTTCGGTATTTTTTCATTCGGAGATATGCACACTTGTAATTTAGATTTACAATATAAATAAACTTGCTCGAAATTTCGATAGACATTCCTAATAAGTTCGATGAAAAAGTCAAGTATGGTTAAGGGTATCGAAGTATCAACAGTTTAATTATGGTATCAACAATTTAAAATAAATGGTTCCTGTACGAATACTTATTACACTGGCTGTATGTATAATAATATGTAGAGAAATTGAAAGAGCAGTGGGTTAAATACAGATAATCCTGTTCGGCCGAAGATGAAAAATCATGGAGTAGAGCAAAAGCTCAAAAAGTGGACGAAAGGTCGTTTCTCAAAGAAGAAAAAGAAGAAAAAGAAGAAGAAGAAGAAGAAGAAGAAGAAGAAGCTGAAGTACTCGGGAAAATGCACTCCGCGGTAGAGTTACAAGTGGAAGCAAAGAGGTTTCGAGTGTACGTGGATAATTGAATAGGTTGTTTTAGCAGGAGCTCCGTGCTCGAGACCATACTCAATATGGTAGCTGGGCTAAAAGATTTATTTACAGAAGCCACGGTCGACTGCGGTTAATTACTGTTAGGCTTCAAACACTACAGCGACCTCGCTGAAAGTTTATAAAAAGAACAAATCAATGCGCGATAAATAACCCACGATACATTGAACTTGTGTAAAACGAAAGGCGTGGAGATGTGAATTTAAACAAAATATCACCTTGTAGAGAATGACAAAATGAAATTTTGTTATAGTTACAGTTTATTCATACGACGTTTAGTTTCAGACATAAAAATTGAAAATTTAGAAGACCCTTTTCCTAACTAACAGAAAACATACGCTGGTTTATCGTCGTTGTCGAACTTGACGATCGATAGATGCACCGAGGAACTATTTAGGAACCTCATGTTGTTTTAGGACCAGCTACCTGCCATCCGACATACGATATTTTTGTTCGATGGGAAAATTTGTGAACGGTCAGCTAACGGTTAGGTCAGTGTTATGCGAGCCCTTGATTTACTACCTCTACTCCGCCCCAAAGGAAAAGTATCCTCACAGACTCGCAACAATCTCCCAAACATAAATTTCCAAACGAAAGTCACGTTTCAAAGAAAACGCCCGTGACATGAATTTTCACCGCTTAATTACGCTTCTCAAATAGTTAACAGATGTTTTCAACATGTTTGTTGTACCATTCCAGGGGATGAAGTTACCTTCCCGTCTACAAACTTTCAAGAATGCACCTACCGTCCTTGTAATTAAGAAATAACAGAGTGTTCGACACTTGACCGTAAGTCGGTAACTTATTTTTATAAAAATAACATTTTATTTTAATATCTCTTTTATGTGAGATTGATAAAGATGTATAAGACTGGTGTTTGTCGCAGACTACGTATTAGAAGATTAGAAACGTTAGGTAACGCAAGTATGCAACAGCTGGATAAGACTAATCGCTTCTGTACCCAAAACGTGTTATCGGAAACGATTGCAGTATCTACGTATTATTTTGAATCCAAATCAAATGTTTGCTCGATTATTCCATAAAGATACGGAAACATAGGACTTCTTCATTCGTGACACGGATTTTTCGGGCGCTTTGAATATTTTAAAGGATATTACTGCTCGTTTGGATTACTGTATGTATGTATATCTATTCTTTTCATCGCTAATTTTACCATTTTATATATTTTGCATTTTTAAATTTATCTTTTCATGCTTTTACGTCTCAGATTAAAATATGTACATAGATATGTAAATAGATTGAAATATGCACTGCGAGTAAATTGTTACATAGTCTTCAAATTATTAATTGTTCTGAAAGTAAAATGAAACAACTATTAATAAATAATATTAATAATAATATTATAAAATTAAACAAAGATTATAGAAAAACAATTCCTTACTCCTTAAAATACTTAAATACTTATTTAATTAAAAATATGCCAATAGCCAAGCGATAAGGAATATTAATTTTTCTACGGAAATTGTGATTGTTAAAAATGATGCCGACTGGCGAGAAAAGGGCACGACTCGAAAGAAGATCCAATTTAAAGAGGATACCGAAGTGATTCGGTGTATAAGAGCACATAATTATTCAATCGGGACCAAGAGTGGCATTGTCGACCTACGCTTTATTACACATCGTCTTTCTAATGGTTCAATGGTATGCGCTTGCTTTAATTTCGTTTGACGGCTCCACCCGTGACGTCTCATTATCGAATTTATTGTTCGAGTGCCTCCACCTACCCGCAGCAGTTTAAGCAGTGACATAAGTTGAAATAAATCACGTAGATCGCCTTGACGACCGAGAGTGGCCGCGTTCGAATTTATTCATTACCTTCTTCTCTCAGCCATACGTGGACAGAACTTTATTACATCCTTTTCTTACATTAAAAATGAAGCGATTGGTTGACATCATTTTGTAAAAATAGAATATAAATAACGTTGAATATATTCAGAATAGTAAAAAATAAACAGATGTAATACGAATAGCTTTAATAAGCAACTGTAAAAAAAAAAAAAAAAAATTATTAATGGGTCAGAGTAATCTACAGTAATAAATCACAAAAAGCAATCGAGTTTTTAATAGAAGATCCCACATTACGCTAATCGTGGATGATAATATGAATGTAATTCGTGCAATAATATCTCGGCTACTGTAACTGATGTTTCATCGAGGCGTCGAATAAAAGAGGCTTTTCAAGTAATTCCGAGAAAATCGTAGCGTGCCATACGCGTCAAAGGATCACTTTATATCGAACTGCGTGTCTTCAGCACCAACCTTGTACTACGTATGACGCGATTGCACATGAATTATCAATAAAAAAAAACTTCATCTTCGACATTGACAAACGCTTGCATAAGCATTTATAAAGAATATAAAATTGTTTGCTGACTAATTACACTCAAGTATTACTCTTTGTGCGTGAAAGGTGTAACAACGTTTTAAATTTAAATATTTTACGTTCGTTAAAGTGTTCGGATGAACGGCGATTGGATAAAAACAAATGACGAATGATATTAATCAATTTTTCAATAGTAGACTATAACTAACAATAATTAAAATTTACATAATAATTCAAATAAAATTCTTTACAGTATTTCTACAAATACATATACGATACTCTGCACCACTTTAAAAAGTCGAGGTTCTTTAAATAAATTCAATACTTAGAAAACGTTAATTATCGTAATTCTGGTGACTAAGTTGAAAATGACGGATACACGGTCATTCTGAACACTCGTTTTATGTTCCATTTATCTAAACGATTAACCACCATATCGTGATACCTTTTGTAAAATTGTAAGTTAATATTGACATATTAAATATTGATTGCGATAAATGAAATAGATCGCAATAAGTTATTATGGTCTGTGACTGATAAGTTAGTTATGGTCGAGCACAAAGAGCAGTCCAACGTTAGAATAGTCTTTAAAATGCTATGTTCTATCGCTATACCGATGTAAACAAAATCATCTGACTTTTAAAATAAAAATAAATAAAAAGTTCCTTCAAGCATGTCATTATACTCTACCATATTTTTGTACCAAAAATATACCATTTCATTTAAAAAACCGAAGGTCACCTTCATTTCTCAGAAAATAGTACAAATACGAAAGATCTATGTACCTGGTTACATTGCACACAAAAAACAGTATAAATTTTTCCTCTTTCATTTTCTTGTCATATGTACCATTTACGAGAAAAACGCTGGCTAGTAATAGCCTGAACACCCTGTATATGATCGGTAAATAAAATTCGTTCATAAAAAAAGAAAATGCGTTATATTTTCTATTTTCTAATTTTTAGTCCGAGAGCCTGCGACACAAAATTTCGGTCGATTTCATTACAAATATCCTCTTGCTATATGACCGTTTTCTACTAAAGAATAAAAATAATCCAAGGCTGGCAGCGCACAAACGGTGCATCGCTCCGCTAGAAAGTCGTAAACAAGTCGCGGCTGTCGTAAGAAATAACAGTATCTTTGACTGAAATCATGATTACTGAAATTTTTAGAATGTATGGTTGACAAATTTTTAGCGTGTATCGTTGACATTTTGACTTTGTTGACAAAAGTTGGTCTGGCAGATTATAAGCGGTGCTAAATAGGTCTGCCAGACCAACCTTTTTATGCAATTTGGTATATGTCAACGATACGCACTAAAAATTTCAGTAGTAATGATTTTGGCCAAAAATCAAATTATTATAATACGCCGCAGCGAAGCGTTGCGCCACTGAATTCATGCCAGACCAAGCATTTCTGAACTATGGAGGCGTACCATCTTCGGAAAACAGGTTCATTTGTGTAATAAAATGAGTCACCCATTTCTGTCGCGGGCTCTCGGACTATTTGTAATGATTACTGAAGAGGTTGAAAGAACGTACAATAAAAACAAAGAAAGGAAAAATCGATCCATTTTACCCGAGGCACAGAGAGAGAACCATCAGTGATGGGCAAAACCCTAGGCATCGAATAAATCTGAAGCTCGTTGATATGTTTGTCTCGTTTCCTCTTTTCGACATTTTCCAAAGAAGGAAACGAG
>NC_071976.1:34491428-34502539 GCF_026283585.1 Hylaeus volcanicus | reverse complement strand
AGACAAACATATCGGCGAACTTCAGATTTATTCGAAGCCTAGGGTTTCGTCCATCTCTGGAAACCATCGCGAGAGAGTATTCTTATTCCGAACGCAATCTATCGCGGCAAATAAAGTTCTCTCCATTACGTTACCTGCAAAGACGGACAACTGCGATGCCTGTACTTCCTAGTCGCTAGTTCCCACCACGGAATGACGTTCTCCGCGGTTCTAGGTTTCACCGGATCGCTGACAGCGTGTTCGTAGAGCGGCTCGAGGATCGGCACGTTACCCGAGAGTCGTCTAAGAGGATCGTTAGGAGCCTGATCTTTCGCGAGATTCCCTCTCCTAGGCAGAGTGGCGAAACCGCTCTGCAGACAATTATCATCGTTCCCTTTGTCCTCTGGCTCCGATTCCAGAGAATTGTGTCGGGTTCGGCCGTATAGAGACCTGGGGAACCGATCTTGCATCTGAAAGCCGCGGCTGGTTCTGTCCAGCTGACCGTGGAGTATGAGATCCGTCGCGTCCATCAGGTAAAGAGGGAGGATCTTGCTCTTGTCGAATAGGTTCCTGTGATTATAGTACGAGTCCTCGTTGCCGTTACGTACGTCGATATCGCTGGTGCAAGGTCTATTTAGGGACGACGATCTGCCGCGGATAGGTCGTTCGCCATCGAGCACGTCTTCGCTAGACTTGTGAAGAGGCCTCGAGGAGATTCTCGACTTTCTATAGGGCAGAGTGTCGTACCTCCTTTTCGGATAGGTGTTGTCTGAACACTTTACCTGCGGGTTATCCGACCTTCTTTTATCTATCGAGCCGTTTTCTTGGCAAACACTGTCGTACTTTGCCGAGGAGATGATCCTATTCCCCGTCGAGTAAGATTTCTCAGCTGTGTCGACCCTGGAACGATTCTTGCGAATCGTGCTGGTGACCAGCAGCTCGTTCTCCCCGACTGCTGTCGATCTGTCGTCGTCCGTGGAAGACGTATCGTCTCTCGACTCGAAATCATCGGATCCTTCGGTGCTCGTTGGGTCTGGCTTCGAATTGACGACGTCTTTCTTCGATTCGTCATTACGATGGGTTTCGCTCGACAGGGATTCGCTGATGGCGTACAGAGACTCGGTGGACTTGGTCGAGGACGTTGTCGTGGAGCCCGTCGAGTGCCTCGAGGTGTTCTCAATCGAAGACGATCGCGGGAGTAGCTTGGGCGGACGTTTCCCGAAGCAATTTGGCCTGCTCCTGGAGAAGTTCCTCGGCGGTTCCGTTTTATCCTCGATCTCCTGTTTCTCGCTTTTCTCCAGGAAATTCTCCCCGAAATCGGAGGCTATTGGAGGCATAGGCGCCATGTCCCGTTTCCTCACGTAGCCGTAGAGATTGCAAGGTCGATCGGAAAGCTCTCCTTTGGCGATTTTGTTGATCACTCCGTACGCGGAATTTTTCGAGTTCGAGGAGGACTTTAGTTCTTCGTAGCTCTTGTCTATCTCGGCGATGTTCCTGTTGATGTCCTCGATGTACTTGGCGGTGGTGCGGTAGAGATCGCCGCTGGGAACGTAGTTGCCATCCACGATCACTATTCGTCGGTCTTTCCTGGACTTGGATAAACTGTTCGGAACCGCGTAAATCGGTTGTCTGTCTTTGGTACCGTTGATCCTTCTACTGCCAACAGCCACGAGTTTCTCGTGTTTCGAGGCGTCGTTCCTTTTCTCACTTCGCCTCAGCTGATTCGAGTTGCCGAGGAAACCCTCGAACTCTCTTAACCTTCTCGAGTTAGGTTCGAGTACGGCAGTGGCACGAACAGAAGCTGACAATTTGGGGGACTCGATTAGCTGCTCCTTGTTGTCCAGGACCTTGTTCCTCGACCGAAACGACCGCAAAGCGGTTCGATCGTTTTGCTGGCAGTCTTCGATGGGCACTGTGTCGTACATGCAGTCTTCCACGGTCTCATTTTTAGCGCGGAACTCCTGTTTCCCGTGGTTGGGTTCGTTCGCGGCTGAGAACGCGTTCAGTCGTGGCTTGTCGGTTTGCTGGAGGCAGCAGTTTTGCGGGCTGCCGCGATCCTGATCGAGCCTGCTGAACGTGTTCAAGGTAATCGGCGTTCGATCTTCCCGTAAGTTAGCTTTCTTCGAGCCACGCAACGTCCCGTAGTTTTCGATCAGGAGACAGTCCTTGTTGAAATCGGACCACCTCGGCACCTGGTGCAGGTCGTTCGAGACTATGGGGAAGTTTGAGAGCCGAGGAAGAGCGTAAGGGCCGTCAGCTTCTTTCAGCAGCTCCTCGGAGTCGGATCTGTAGACGGCTCGAGGTCTGCTGCGACCTCTCGACCTTATGGTCGCGTAGCCGTCATGGACACGACGCGAGCACACGTTCAGATCCATCATCGGTGGCTTAGGATGTTTCCGACGGAACTCTTGACATTCTTGTGCTCGGCGTTCTATCGTTAATCACCGCGCACAGTTTGTTGAAATTCTATGATAGATCCTGGAGTACATCGTGCACGCTATGGAAAAATTATATGCCAGCTCCTAGACTGCATCCCTGTTTAATCGCTTTTTCAACGGGACACCGGCTGCTATACGATCATTCTGTGGAAATAATTCACTATTTGTTATTTGGAGTCGTTTGTATGATCGATAGTACCACGAATACGGACACGTTACTCTCGCGATTACCCTTGCGATACTTCCTTGGAGAAGAAATTCTCTCGGTTTACATACGTATAAACGATATATTAAAACAGAATTTTATATTATGCCATGCATCGATATTTTCTTTATCAAATACTGTTACACCTCATCGCGTCTCCGTTAGAATATTTCATTCGCGGCAATTACTTTTATCTTGAACAAACTAAATTAAATATTTCTATATATTCATTTATAAATATATGCAGAAATATTCATATACAAATATATTCAGTAATATTCGTATACAAATATATTCCATAATATTCATATACAAATATTTTCATCAATATTCATATATAATTATATTCAGTAATACTCATATATGAATATATTGAGTAATATTCATATACAAATATACTCAATAACATTCATATATAAATACATTCATCAGTATTATTCATATACAAAAATATATTCAATAACATTCATATATAAATACATTCATCAGTATTATTCATATACAAAAATATATTCAATAATATTCATATACAAATATATTCAATAATATTCATATATAAATATATTGAGTAATATTCATATACAAAAATATATTCAATAATATTCATATACAAATATATTCAATAATATTCATGTACAAATATATTTATTAATATTCATATATAAATACATTCAGTATTATTCATATACAAATATATTTATTAATACATTCAGTATTATTCATATACAAAAATATATTCAATAATATTCATATATAAATATATCGAGTAATATTTATATACGAATATTTTCATTAATATTCGTATACAATTATATACATTAATACTCATTTATAAATATATTCACTAACATTTATGTATAAATGGACAGAGATGAAAAATTCGGAGTTAAATGGTCCAATAACGTCTCTTGTAAGAATATCTCGAAAACACTTGTCGAGTTATAGGCTCCGGTGACGTTTATTCATCGTTTAATGAACAAACGAGAATGTGTCGCACGAGTCGTTTTATGTAACGAAGAAGATGTACGTTGCGAAACTGAACACTAACAGTGTCACTGTCGCAATGTAATAACTATCAGTCGCGTACGGTATTCACGGACAGATAGTTTAAGTAACATTTACAAACAGCGTGCCGTGATTGGAAGCAGCTGTTGTGACAGTATCATTGATAACAAAACTGGGTCTCGCGAGACGCGACATAACAGCAAGAGTACAGCTTCTGGTTTCAATCCGTCGCGATATCGAAATGATTACGGAAGTCTCGCCAGTTAATTTAATGAACAGAATCAGGCTAACCGATACTAAGGGAGAAACGTCGAGAAACAATAAGCAACACGACTGTTTCTTAGAAATCGATTAAACAAATGCGAAAATTCAAAAAGTCTGAACCGATCTTAATTTATCAATCCATAGGTATAGCTCTTTGAGCCTTGTCTTCGATTCATAAATTAAATAGCGATTTTGTTCGAAAGGGTAGCGGAAAAATAGATTTCGAAATAATGTTCGACAAGTATACATAAATGAAATATAAACAGGAAATATATTAACTATCTTTGCTCCAAGTTTTATACCGATAAATAAAGTATTCGGTAAATATTAAATTAGTAAATAAATTCTCTTGTAATCTGTAGATGAGAACAAGCTCACGAGGAAATAGTAATTTGGTGAAATTTCTATTTATGCCAATAGATAAGAAGGAATTATCAGCAACAGGTAATCGAATATCTGTTGCCTTTATTATTAAAAGTCAGCAGCCGTCGAATAATTCAAATTGTTCGAACACCTACTTCGTTACACGAAACATCGCAACACGTTATCGATGAAATTCCCAAGTATTATCTCTAACGCATAAATCCTCATTTTGTGGACCAATTTCAAGCAGGTTTGATAAGGATTATAAATATCTCGCGATTAAATAGTAATCATCGATTTTTACAGATAAATATTTACAGCCGCACAGCGAGAGGGTTCATAGAGACGGCGTGAACGACGATAACCACTGACCCAGATCGACCAAGAAGAGCCCCGAGTCACTAACTAATCATTTATCTAGTGGTACAACAGTACGCTTTCTGATACGACGGTCAGTAGTAGCTCAGACGATCAATTAAGAACGAGCAATTAAAAACATTGGATGGCACGAGTGGAATTAAGAACATGTCTTGAAATTTTTGTGCGCTTTCATGTTCGGCGAAGCGTTGCGTTGTGCAGTGTACAAACTGAACTAGTCGTCGTTGCTCTTACAGTAAAGTCAGAGATAAAAATTTTAAAGACCTTTTTCTTGAAATTCAATTTTTGCAACGAACTTTGAATTTTTACATCAAAAATATAAAAAAAATACATAAAAATAC
This sequence comes from Hylaeus volcanicus, assembly GCF_026283585.1. Classification (NCBI taxonomy): domain Eukaryota; kingdom Metazoa; phylum Arthropoda; class Insecta; order Hymenoptera; family Colletidae; genus Hylaeus; species Hylaeus volcanicus. The sequence goes on along the minus strand of NC_071976.1, from coordinate 34,497,566 downwards.
AATATAAAAAGTACATAAAAAATATATCAAATTTTTGCATCAAAAATATATCAAACAAAAGTTGTCGTAAATGAAATTTGGAAACTTTTTGCTTCTATACAAATTCGAGATAAAATCGATAGCAACCGGTATGTAATCTGTTTCGATCTCTTCGTACCACATAGCTTTCTATCTAGATTAAAACTTTGCCCGCATCTGGTTAGAAGCAGAGCGTTCATTGGGTTCGTGAATTTACCGATGCAGTGCACCAACAGCTGCCGGTGAAATTAAAACTGCTGCTCTTAACGAATTGTTCACGCACCTGCTTTCGCGTGCTTGATTCGATTCAGTACGAGTTAGGGTTGGATTTAGGGAAACTTTAATGCCACGAACAACGCGGTGAATCGAGACCACTTTTCTGTCGCGCACGTTTAGCAATTTAACGCGGCTACCTGGCGGTTGGGAGGAACGATTGGCGAACAGGCTACTTAACCCTTTCACTGCGAAGGGCGTATATACACGTCCTCGAGAAATGGTCCCAGAGAAATGTCTATATTCGTTAAATCGATTTTTTTAAAAATATCACATTATAATGGATGACGAAACAAAACTTTTGTATATTTACAGTTTATTCATGAGATGCTTAGCTTTGAAAATAAAAATTCAAAAGTTCGTTGCAAAAATTGAATATCAGGAAAAAGGTCTTCTATGTTTTCAATTTTTATCTCTGAAATTAAACGTCCTACGAATGAACTGTAAATATAAAAAGAATTCGTTTTGTCATTCTCTACAAGGTGATATTTTTTTTAAATTCCATTGTTCGGCTATTCTTTTTTCTTTTCATTAAGTCTACAGCAATAGAATCAGACCGCTACAGGATCTCAGGAAAAAGGTCTTTTAAGTTTTTGATTTTTACTTTCGGAACCAAACGTCGTACGAATAAACTGTACATACAAAAAAGTTTCGTTTAGTCATTCTCTATAAGGTGATATTTTTTTCAAATTCCATTGCGCGACTGTTACTTTTTTTTCCTTAAGACAACAGGATCAGACCGCTACCTGAAAGAAACTCTCGCATTGGAAGGCGTTCTCTTAACAACTTAATTTCTTTACGCGATGAAGATACTTCCATTCTGTCTGTAAACATCAAGGGTAACTTACGCGCGTTGCGCAATTTATATCCGCCATAAATTCGCAGCCGCTTCACCGTATAAGATAAACCAGTTCCTGTGGCATTAGACGCGGCAATTCTACAAACTACTTCTGCAGCCATACAGCTGCTCGCCGAAGCCCATCCTAAATTATTCCCGTTACATCACGGGTTACCGATACGACCTATCGAAACCAAAGAATTATACCAACCGATTTACATTATATGCTATACGAATCCACGCCGCGCGAAGTCACGTTACGATAATTCACGTCTTTAAATGGTAACGATTAGCATAATGTCCTGCCTATGTGGCCAAGCGTGTTTACCGCGCACGGAAACTGAACCAAGTACATACAGTGTTCCGCGCGATGCAATCGAGTAGGTCATAGTAAACGCAAGTATAGTTCAATTTATTAATTAAGATACATATAAACATCGGGTATAAGGACAAGTCTGTATTTGCATTCGTTTACCTGAAATTAATTTCCAAAAGAGATTAATAGAGATTAATAGATCAATAGAGATAATAATATAAGAAATTAAATTACAAATAATAATGAATTGCAAATATATAGCGAAGAAATACAAAGTTATTATAATTGAAGTAATATAAATATTGCAATCAAGATCTCTAAGATATTTATCAAAAATTATATTCAAAAGTCAGTTTGTTTCATTTCCAAATCCAATTTTAAATACTTTATAAATTTATAATTTCCATATTTTGTTCAGCTTGAATATAATAGTGCGAATCCATTTACAGTTATCAAAACTATAAATATCTTTCAAAACTGTAGAAACGTTCACATTATAAACCGAGTACATTATCATTTACGAATATTTTCGAAACCATTAAATCGTCTTAAATACCTAAGATACCTCCACACAAGAATCAAATAAACTTGAACCACTTTCCAAGCGAGCTTCTCATAAATAACGGAAGATAAAGCATTTTCTTAGTGTTCGATGTCTCGTAACTCGTTTACGGAAGTTCCTACGGAGATGTGATAGTTGAAACACGTTTCAAGATGGCGCTTACGGTCGTAGGCCAATTTCCATGGCATTATAAGTAGTCCAAACAGACATTTTCCTGGCCGTGAGTATCCTGCGGCTATTCATCGCGCGGACAGAAGGACAAACAAACGCTGAGGCGTTCGTTGAAAAAAATCCCATGCGTGTTCCTCGACGCCGCAGCTTTGTCGCTGCGAGCCTGGACACGCATACGCGCGACGCAGGTGCATTCTCTTAGCAGGAAGAGGCTCATAAATATTAATATCTCAAAGACGTCGATACGTCACGACCGTCGTACGTAACTTCGTATCGTTAGGAAGCTTTTCTCCGTCGGTGGGCATTCGTTTGACAACATTCGATACGCATCCTCTTCCATCTGATCGTGTTTGGTTTACTTGGACGTGCAGGGTAGGTTCGATCGGTGGTAGTTAATTGTATCGACCACATGTTGCGTAAATCTTAGTTTATTTTTCGAGACAGGAACTATTTCTTGCTTGCGTACGCGTTCATGATTTAAGAGGGAAGGTATACACAACTATGTTTTTAAAAAATAATTGACTTAATGGAAAGTAAATGGATACTAAATGGAATAAAAAAAAAAGGACCATTTAGATTGTTAAAATAAAATAGCGTCGCCGGAGACCTCTTAAATTACTTTATAACACTTTAGCTGCGAAGGGTGTACATGTACGCCTTCGAGAAATGGGCTCAGAGAAATGTTTATATTTTTAAGAAATAATCAATTTTTAAGAAATATCAGTTTATAGGGGTCGATGAGACGAAACTTTTTTATATTTACAATTTATTCACGAGACACTTAGTTTCGAAAATAAAAATTGAAAAGTTAGAATTCCGTTGCAAAAACAGAATTTCAGGAAAAAGGTCTTTTAAGTTTTGAATTTTTATCTCTGAATCCAAACGTCGTACGAATAAACTGTATATATAAAAGAGTTCCGTCTCGTCATCCCCTATAAGCTGATATTTTTTTCAAATTCGATTGTACGACCGTTGTTTCCTGTTTCTTTAAGTCATCGGTAACAGGATCAGACCACCACGAGGTCTCGGGAGAAAGGTCTTCCGAGTTTTCAATTTTTACTTTTGTAACTAAATGTCCTACGAATAAATCGTAAATATAAAAAGGTTCCATCTTGTCGTTCCCTATAAGCTGATATTTTTTTAAATTCACACCTCTACCCCTCTTAGAAACACGTCGCCACTTTACTAGAGATCCAAACGCCTAAAAAATGTACAAAGTTGATTACCTAATAAGGAAGCGCGATAACTTTTCCTAGAATAAGTAGAAATTTCAAGGTGATTAAACAAGAGAGTCGAGAATTGTACTTAACAGTTTCAGGTCACAGACGGAAATGTCCCCTTGCATTCTTACTCGGGTTTACGCAGCGAATTCCTGCAGCCGGTTGCAGCTGCCCCGAGGATCTTCTTCGAGTTAATAACGAAATCTTAAGAAGAAGAGTAAGACGGAAAAAAAAAAAAAAATACTGCGCTGTCCACACGTGGTGCGTGCACACGACAAACTATCTTATCGGTGGACACAACGATAGGCGCAAAGAGAGTCGGCGAAAGAAACGCGATGAAGTACGCGCGTTCGCGGCTCGACGGACACGCTTGGTTAATTGCAATTTAAATCACGGAACCGGAAGTCGCGGTTGTGACGAGCACGCGTCCGTACTACGCGCGTACGTTTGCGCCCTGCGAAAAATGAAAGTGAGACGTTTCGTTGGGTCTCCTCGTTTTTCGTGAAATTAAACCGGGACTGCTTGGTTTTCTCGCCGAGATTTTGAGATCGCGAACAGGTGATGCAACGACGAGATTAAAGTTAATTATTACTGTCTCTGGATAAATAAGGTATCTTTCGAGTAGCTTGGATTATTTATGGTTCTGTAGAAGTAACTGAATGGTAATATTTGAAATGTTCAAATCTAAATTATGTTAACATAATTGTATATATTTAATCATTTTTATGATTACACTTCAGGAGAAGTCCTAAAAATAGAGATGAAATCTTGAGAGAAGTTAAAATTACTGCGTGGAAAAAAAGAGATTTTGCCTGTTTCGATATTTAATAATAATTGGTCTATCGAGAAAGTCCAACCATAATTGTATACAATTTTGTCTACGATACACGACAACAACAAAAAAGAGATGGTGTTGACTTTTGTCATTAAAAGAAATTGAACTTAAAAATTACAATACACCATTTCTAGGTCATCAACATTATTTTAAATAAGACATACAATAATAAAATGAAATCTTCTGGTTGTTAAAGAAATATATAAAGTTTTATCTTATTATATTACTCTATAGATCATTCGCATCGCACTTTTCAAATTAATTTTGTCGTTTAATGGTGTCAATTTTTATTAATCGGTAAAGTTATTGTAAATATAAAAAGTTACGATTGTACCAAGCGCTTCGACACTTAAATTTAAGATTGTTTTAAAAGTGGAGTTAATCGATTTGTGCAACGAACGGCTCATTCCTATCGCGTAATTATTTCATAGAAATTACACAGATTACAATTCTAATGTATTTAATAGCTAAAACACGTAGATGTGGGAACACGGAAGGCCGTCGCGAAGATATTTCATGAGCAACCTTCCTACCGGTACATCGAAGAATTTTAATTGCGACGGCAGGTTGCAGAAATATCAGGAAAAAGACGAAGCAGCAGCTGCGAATTAACTTATTCCTCTGTTAATTTATGCGCAGCATTCGTAACGCAAGAATCAGTCTATTACAATCAAGTTCAAAAGCTACTTGTGTCGAGAGCAGCCGTCTGCCTTCGTACATTATGACGAGGTTGGCCTCAATAGCCCAATTATTAATTGAACCTCAACAACTGAGACATGTGTCTTTATTTCAATGCTATCGAAGAACGGATCGTATCACTTTAAAGGATACGAAAAACAAATTTTTATTCGCATCTGCTAGAAGTACAAAGTGCATACTTTAAATGAGACAAGCAATAGAAGAGCAGATGAAAAATTATTATTTGGAAATAATATACTGTAATATAATTATGTACTGCTTGGTGAAATAAACTTATTGGGTGGTACCATACCAATGTCTATTTAATTAATTGACTGATGAACTGAAATTGGTATTTTCGAGTTACTTGGGCCACAAATTACGAATCTGATATCAGAATTGCACATTTCAAAATGGTGGATTCAATATGGCCGACATATGTATTAAAAAATTATTAGATTTTCATGAAACTTGGTATTTTTGAGTTATTAGACCGCAAATTACGAATCTGATATCAGACTTGCACATTTCAAAATGGTGGATTCAATATGGCCGACATGTATATTGAAAAATTATTAGATTTTCATGAAACTTGGTATTTTAGAGTTATTAGGCCGCAAATTACGAATCTGATATCAGAATTTCAAAATTAAAAATGACGGATCCAATATGGCCGACATGTGTATTAAAATGTTATTAGATTTTCATGAAACTGGCATAATGTATTTATTATATATGCAACACTGGAACAAAAACTATCTGTGTTCTCCAAATATAATGATTATCTTCTAGGATATAGCGCTTCAAACTTGACGATTTCTCTCGTTCCCTTAATTTTCATATTTTGCTGCGTATCTTTATGTATTTATAGGAAATTTCAATGGGCAAGAGACTACAAAATGCAAACAATATACAAGAATATGAAAAAGATTGAAAGTAAAGGTCATGTTATAATATTTGCAGAATAAAATAAATTCCTGTTTAGGTTCAATTTTTATAGCCACGTTCGGCGAGATTTTATTTTCCACAAAGATCCGCAGTTTAATAATTATATTTGAAGAACACAAATGGTTTTTGTTGTATTGTTACATATACACGCAATACACGCACGTTACATATACATTGTTACATACACATATATACATATACAGGGTGTCCCAAAACTCGGGGAGGAGCCGGAAATGGGGGGTAGCTGAGACGATTCTGAACAACAATTTCCTTTGCAAA
>NC_071976.1:34490810-34491028 GCF_026283585.1 Hylaeus volcanicus | reverse complement strand
TTTGCAAAGGAAATTGTTGTTCAGAATCGTCTCAGCTACCCCCCATTGCCGGCTCCTCCCCGAGTTTTGGGACACCCTGTATATGTATAATAAATACACTATGGCAGTTTACTGATTTCGCGTACTTCAAAAATTGAATTTTGGCCAGGATTTTCCGCGAGATGAACCCGCCTCTCTCTCTCTCTCTCTCTCTCTCTCTCTCTCTCTCTCTCTCTCTC
>NC_071976.1:34482186-34490800 GCF_026283585.1 Hylaeus volcanicus | reverse complement strand
CTCTCTCTCTCTCTCTCTCTCTCTCTCTCTCTCTCTCTCTCTCTCTCTCTCTCGATCGTTATTTAGCTCCGGGTCGCCTACCACTTTTTCCCGCGATGATATCTATAGCCAAGAACAGCACGCGGCTGCGACGAGTGTGTATCCCTCTTCGCTAAAGAACGCTACCAAGCACGAGCCTAGAAGAAGAGGAGCGCGAGCAGCTCTCGCATTCGCGGCAGTGTGCCGTCCTAATCGATCAAGACGAGGGGGAAGTCTTTTATTAATCGCTACAGGGTCAACAGCCGCCTGGTGTAATCCCTCGCGACTTCATTAAGCTGTTGTCGATAACAACGGGGAACAAACGAGGGAAGGATGTCGATCCAATCGTTCCGCGTGTTTTCCCAGTTATCTAATATCGCTAATTATGTACATTAGCGTCGACCTCGCAGATTTCAATGACCACGAAGCATACACCAGGGTCAGGCTTACTCGCGTGGAACTGACCGAATAGTTGTGCGTCAATTTCTATTATATGAAACATGATCTCACAACGTAACTGTTAGTACAGATTTCTCCATATCCAAACACCCTAATCGCAGCTCCAAATTTCTACATCCTGTAGAAATGTATATCCTGTTGTACTTCGTATCCTTCCTGACTCGTGACCATTCTTTGACCATAGTGACGCGTCGTCCCTACCCGTTACTCACCCTTTAGAAATAGATCGATTATAAAGGCTCGCAAAAACCTCAACAAATCAGGATTCAGTTTTCACTGGAACAGCGCGGATCGTTACTGTACGAAATATAAATTCTTCAAAAGTTTCTTTTTACTGCGTTGAACATTTTCCTTGGCTCGAAATCCGACACGTTTATAGGTTTAATTTTAATTTTCTTTCTATTTCATCCACTTAAAGCTCGACAAATTCGATTACCAATGTTTCACGTAAAACAATTCACTCATAATTCGAGACATATTTTTACCGCTCCATTGTAAATCACCTTACTTCTTGTTCAACGTATAGGGTGGCGGTAATCGCAGAGCGAATCATTTTCAAGGAAATGCAAACGATCAGGGAGATATAATGAGTAGCCACAGCCGCAGGTACGATTTCAGTTGGAAAATTAGTGCCCCGTGGCGTATGAATCTCGGTGCAATTGAATCAGCGGCATTTTACAAGACTCGTCAGACCAATGGCGCGTCAAATAGGGATGCGTCATCGACGAAAAAAGGATCGTGCAACACGGAAAATATATCCACGGTGATCCAGGCTCGTATTTATGCTTCTCCAGCGTGCTTCGAGTGCACTAGCTAATGCGTCCATTTGCATAATGTAAATCTATTACTATGCAGATTCGATGGTATCACGATTGTCTTTGCTACGTCCCGGCGTAGAATTCGAGGTCGTTAATATTCCACGGACGACATTTTTAAAAAACATCTCATGATTTTCGATAGTACTACTCCGTGACGTCGTGCATACGAATTCGTGCTCATTCCCCTCCTGTTTAAATTCCAATTTGTGCCTTAACGTGCCGAATCAGTCTTCATCCGTGGAAAAAGAGTTATCCTTGTTTCTGGGATCCTTGTCACTTTAAAACTCGTTTCCTAGGCAGCAGGGAAAAATTTCCTTTGCCTGGGTTATGCGGGCGGATTCGAATAAAATAGTTAGCAATATGGCTATTAAATATGTCTCGAAATAGGCATACATACATTTGATAATTGAGAATAAGCGAAAAGTGTATTTGAGAATTACTTAAAAAAGATCCATCAAGAATTAGACCCCGCGAATAGATCTAAATGACGTATTTAAAAATACAGTTGTAAGATATAGTTAATGCTTGTGCATTTGTATAATACATGTATGATATATAGTGCGTGTGCAGTTGTGTGTACAATGTATAACGTACGTGCGTTTTTCGAATGTTTTCAGGAATTAGCGAATGTCTTTGTTAGATTTTTCATTGGTATCTATCACAAAAATGAATTTCGTGAGAAAGGAGATGCTGTTTCTTCCAGCGTATATTTCGAATGGCTCAACCTGTTTATATAAAAGGGAAGAATTTACTATGACTCGACCATTTATTTTACTACAAAAATAAATGTACCGAGAATATACATATATGCACAACGTATACATATATCTGTAACTACAGAATAAGAAAAGAGAAAGTTTAGGATACGGCCTGCCTTCTCGCATCCCATCGAGGACCCGTCCTATAGTTTTCTAGAGTCTAAACAGATGCGTGAAGACTGCACTGTATACAGCTAGAAATTTTGTCTACCTTTTACTCGCAACGTTTGTCTGTTAGTTTCGACCAGCTCCTCGTAAAGAAAAAATCTCAGCTTATTCGTGACGGTACAGAAATAAAATCAAAACTTTTAATCGATTAAATTAGTATATTATTATTTCAATATACCCCATTTCCAATAGATACCGTCACCTTTGGTTGACTGTGTCTTTTGAGACATCCTGTAGAATCTACCAACGAGCACCGTCTCCAGGCTGGATGTTCTTTGGCTCCTTTCAGCGCGGGGACAAAAAGGTAAGAAGCAGAGGAGAGAAGCGAGCCGAAGGGAGCCGAAGGGAGGTCGAAAGAAATGGTTACAAAGACGGACGTGCGGGTTCGAGGCAGCTAGTTAATGCCGGGGCATTAAAAGAAGAGACAAAAGACAAAACAACGGTACGAGTTTTAATAAGGCGTAGTACGGGATTGGTCGGCCAGTTGGCTTCAATCAAGTCTCGGGGTCTTCTTCCCTGCGCTGCGCCTCCACGGAGCCTTTGCCCATTCCTAGCGTGTGCACGGCCAACTTGATGAATTAAACCAACAACGGGGACGACGAATTATTATTATTGTCACACTTATTGTTAACGCTGCCGTCGTCGACGTTCACGACATTCGACGATCCACCTATTTCAATCCCGATGAGCATGCCCAAAAATTCGACGTCTCCTCTGAGAGGTCCTCCTCGCGGACCCTTCGAATTCGCCATTTGTTAAACGTTTCCGATAAAAATTTATTTGTCATCGCCCTGACCGGAAGATGATTAAAATAAATAATTCGGTTCAGAAAAAAGCCAAACGAAAGTCACCACTGATTAAAACTGCGAAAGATAATTTTTTTTTTTTTCAAGAATTAACCTAAATAAAAATTGCATACGCATTCTCTTTAACGGGACGAGGAGTTGAGCATCGATTAAAGTAGTTGTACCTCGGTGCCCGCAAACGGATCAGCTAATTTACCATTAAAGATTAATTAACTGTTGCGTAATTCATAGGCTCCTTCGTTTATTTTAACCGCAATTAACGTTCCATCCGTTTTTATGCAAATTGTAAATAGGGGTTCGGTGCAAACAACCCTAAATGTTTTATCTTAAAATTCTCCATAATACCTTCTTTTACGAGGAATCGATAGAGCGCTCCAAATTATCGAGCTTTATCGATTCAACTGTTCTAAATTATCAAACTTTCTCAACGAAATGTTTTGCTCTGTTGAGTTTTCCCAACACTACCTTGCCGTACATACGGGGCATTTTCCTGAAATCCAATTTTTGCAACGAACTTTTAATTTTTCAATTTTTATTTCCAAAACTAAGCATCGTACGAATAAACTGTAAATACAAAAAGGTTTGGTCTCGTGATTCTGTATAAGCTGAGATTTTTTAAAAATTGATTTAACGAATAGAAACATTTCTCTGAGCCCATTTCTCGAGGGCGTATATACGTGTATACGTTCTTCGCAGTTAAAGGGTTAAGTTTGCAAAGTTACTGGTAAAGTTTGTAAATTTGTAAAGTCAGAAAAAACGAAGAATACTTTCTACCGCGACAATTAAAATACCAGCAACAGTTTGTCGATAATTGATACGTAGAGTCGTCGCATTTATTAAACCATCAGTTTTATAAAAGTTCTTTATCGCAGCCATGAACCCGAATTACATTTCAGGTTACACCGAGTAAATACTTTTACGAATCTCGAGAGCTAGTCCTCGATTGCTTTTACTATGCTACTCACGATTAAGCCAATGATTTGAAATAGATGGCGCGAGACCAATGTTTCCGTCACTTGCGACTAATTCAGGCATCAAGATTCCGTTGCAATAATTCAGCCACGATTTATACGCGTCTAACTTATTATTCAAGTAAATTCACCCCCTGTTTACCTATTCAGGCTACGTGCCCACGGCCAGGGTAGCCCTGAGAAGACGAGAATCGATTTATTCAGCAAAAATTCTTTTCGAGAATATAATGTTTATTATTCATTCTACGTTTCGATCCTACCTCAAATCTACCTCGGGACGAAATTAAATACATCATTCACAGACTCGATTTGCTTCCGTAATCAAAACTGGGAAACCTTTAAGGAATAGTTCAAAATTTGTAATACGACGAATAAAGTCAGAATGAATTAAAATAGACTAGATGAAGATGAAGTACTATCATTATCACCGACATTTACCACCACATATTATTTTAGAAACATATTGCAATTTAATATTTTGTTCTCCTGACTGCAGGTATAATTTAAAATAGAATGGAATAGGTACTCGATGTTTGAAATAATGTTTTGTCCATCTCTGGATAAAATAAAGCTTGCGAACAAATTCCAACGCTTGGATGAACTAGTGAAAACATTGATTTAAACATTGCGTTTCTTAAAACAATATTTACTGCGGAATTCAGCGGCTATGGTTTTTTTTTTTTTTTTTAGGATTAGCCTCGACTGGTTTATTTCGAGATCGATACTGTTTGCTGCAGTCGAGAATAATGTGCTTCGTTGTAGTTTGTCTATTGGATTCATCACGAATTGCGTGAACGACTTCTTTGTCAGAGTTTCTCTTGATTGATCGCCGTCTTGCGTACACCTAAAATAACCCTAATCGCTGAACCTCGATCTTTCTCCTTCTTACGATACGATACTATTTTTTATGTATCGTGCATTTTGTACTTTATTTTCATCGTGATAATATGTCGAAAATATTTAACATGTGTGTTTGAAATATTACAAATATTTAATATACAAATTTAACATATTTGATACATTCGATAGAATGTATGGACTAAATTAGTTTGAAAACTAGTCTTTGATACCTTGGGTTGAACTATAGCTCATTTTTGTGCAAATTACACGTTCGCTTTACGATATATGTATATGTACATCAGGGTGGTCCTTATATCAATGATTTCGGAAATTTACGTTACGCACCCCCTAAATTTTTCTTGGACAATTTTATTTGGCATATCAGTATTATAATTGCGAAGTATGTTGAGATTATACATTATTAAATTATATTGATTACACATACTTATGCACACACTAGTATCGTGTACGTTAGGGTGGTCTTTATAAAAATTACTCAAATTTATGTTGCGCACCCCTTAAATACCTTGCAAATACAGACAACAAAATTCCTACAAAATTTGAGCTGAAAATTTGCCAAGAAAAGTAGCAATTCAAATGATAAAATATAAAATTATACGTCACATGAAACGAATGAAAAATTTATCTGGATAACTTCTCCATAGAATAGTTGTTGTTAAAATGATGCTATTGTATGTTGGTGTTGCTATTCATTAAACAAAATTCCACTTTTAAATGATGAATTATTTTGTAAAAATTGGAATATCATCTCTGTGTGTACTAAGATTAAAATATTCAGATAATTAGCGATATATCGTAAGAGAAAATTCAGCAACGATTTCGTTTGGCCAGAAAGTGAGAAACAAGGTCGAAAATGGGCAAACGTGGGCGATCTGAGGGTAGAGAAGTAATCCAGGCTGCCTCGACGGAAGGAAAACATCGATAAAAGCCAAGCTGATACATTCGTGTCAGAAGAGCCTGCAGGATCCGGGCCAGACCCTTCAAAGCCCACCGACGTAGGGCCTTGAGTTCCTTTCAACCGTTTTAGTGCCAGGAGTTTCTAAAAATCCGTTACGAATTGTGCCGTGCAGCACTCTGTTCAATGATGGGCAAAACCCTAGACTTCGAGTAAATCTGAAGTTTGCCGATGTGTTTGTCTCGTTTCCTTCTTTGGAAAATGTTCAAAAGAGGAAACGAGACAAACAAATCGGCCAACTTCAGATTTATTCGAAGCCTAGGGTTTCGTCCATCTCTGACTTTGTTCGCTTAACTGCGAGTAATGCCGATCGACGCGATTGCGTCGATAAAAACTGCTTATTTATGCAAGTGGTTTACAATTATTTGAAAAAAAAAAAAAAAAAAAAAAAAAAAAATAGTAATTACGAGAGGAAACTCTCGTACGACTCGTGACGAGTTACATTCGGAACCGAGTGTTACAAATTTAAGAAGCACAATCAGATTATGAGGAGTTAAGTTAAATCCACTTTTGATTCGTTTTAATCTATAATAAAATATCAAGTTTCATGGAAAGATAAAAATGAGAAATCTCCTCTCTGATATGTTTATCAACGTTGAAATATTAATCCTCTAACCTTATAATTCAAGATTATATTTATTTATCTAACTAAAGAATACATGAATTGTATTTCGAATCTACTGTCTAAAATATTAACCCTTTGACTTGTTTGTTATACTTTCAGTTATCTTTGTTATTGTGTTTAAGGTATTAGGTTGTCCCGAAAGTTTCTTTCGCGAGTTGCACTCAATTATTTTCTGTGGTCGTGTTTCTATAAATAGACAATGTAATTACATAGATATTCACGTTGTGACAGTAACGGAGCAAAATGAATCGTGCACGATTCAGTAATGTAACATAAAACATAAACTATTGTCCATGTATTACTTATTAATAAAGCGAAAGAAACTTTTCGGACAACCTAATATTATATATCTTAATTTCTTTTCATCTGGCTATCACGGAAAGGAAATAACATCGAGTAGAATTGCTCTTTTAAATATTTTAAAGATGAACAAAAAAGATTTACTTAAACCGAAGGTCGGTGAAAAATGACTGAACCGTTGAAAAATTCCCATTTCATCTGAGCGTGTCGCGTAAAAACTGGCAAAGTTGCAATTTTCAGGTATTTAATGATCGAAGGCGTGGTTGTTGGAAACGCGGCGAAGGATTAGCAGTCATCAGCTCGATAAAGAACAATGGTAACAATTAGAGTTTATGACTTCCTGCGCCAGTGGAGTCTCTCGCTCGGCCCGTACGGATTAACGGAACTCCCACGCGGGCTGTGCCATGTCTTTCGTGGCAAGTTCACGAAGTCGTGGCTCGCCGAGCCGTACGCCCCTGGGTGCCAATGGCTTGTCAATGGAATATCAATAAAACGTATAGAAACCCTCATTATTCGTGGCGCCGCTGCACGAACGACGAGTTCCTCGCTTCGACTTCGACAGACGCCTCGAGTAACACAATCGATGGGCTCCTTTCATAAATAACGCACGTGTGTGTCTCGAGGTTGCCATACGAATGATGGACGTACCAAGGATGCTGGTACAACGTTAATTTTTCATCTTTTGTGAACGATAGAGTGCTTCGCGGAGCTATTCGAACCGATCTGTACTTTGGCTCTGACGCTACTTTTCGAACAAGCCGAGATTAGATTACTGGATCTATCATTTCCTTCGATACTGGGCAGGACCCAGAGCACGGAGTTGAAAAACGTCGGAATAAAGCTTGATCAGTTTTCGATCGCTATGAATTGTGATTATTAGACCGCGGATTTTTATGCATTTATAGAGCATCCGAACGTGCAAGAAAATATAGAATGGGCACGGTAGCCAATAATATAAAAAATATTGAAAGTAATGTTCGTATTATAATACTTGCAGAGTAGAAGAAATTCCTATGTAGGTTCAGTTTTTGTAGGTACGTTTGCAAAGATTTGATTTCGCATCGAAGTGTGGATATCGTGAATCATTAATTCGTTGGCGATAATTGGAACGATTGAAAATTAAATTCGTAGTTTTGTTGATGTCACGAATAATTGAATCGCTGTTCCTTTATCTACATGTGAAATATACGAATGATCAAAAATAGAAGAATGAATTCTTTAATCTTATGATGCAAGATTACGTTTATTTATCTAATCGAAATATATAAAAATTTTTCTTTGAGACAACCGTCTCGAATATGAAGAACAAACGCATCGATTCGCGAATCTTATAATTCAAGATTCCATTGATTTACGTGAATGGAAAGAATAAGGGAATTTCTCTTACCGCTCAAACAGCCGCTAATGTAATTTTCAATTATTTAAAATATCAGAAATTACGATATCGGAATCCGGAAAGTACGAACAGAAAAGAACGCTTTCGAGGGAACGCAGCGGATAAGCAAAATACACCACGGCCGTAGCGGCAAGATTACTCCGACTGTGAATATAAAAACGCAGTGAAACGAGGCCGTAAAACGAGCCACACTCGAGCAGAAATTAAGTTTCGTAGAGCAGACGGAGTTGCTTAATGATATTTGCACGAGAGGAGAGGCGTTGAATTTATTTCTGTTCGACTACTACGTAAAAATCCGTGGTTAGACGTGCCTTCGGGCACGATAACGACTTTCCATTCATTTTTAACGAAGACTAATGATTTTTAATAAGACACAATAATGGTAATAAATATTAATCGTTCTCCTCGGTACGAGGCACTTGAAAAAAAATAAGAGAGAGAGAGAGAGAGAGAGAGAGAGAGAGAGAGAGAGAGAGAGA
>NC_071976.1:34459176-34482176 GCF_026283585.1 Hylaeus volcanicus | reverse complement strand
AGAGAGAGAGAGAGAGAGAGAGAGAGAGAGAGAGAGAGAGAGAGAGAAATCGTCGAGCAAGAATCGAGGGTCGAAGAAGTATAATCGAGACACAATGGGCGTTTGGAAATGAAATTTTAATTGCAATCAAGGAACACCGCGCACGTCTGGCGACACAGGGAACACGATGAAAAAAGATACGACAGACCGAGCCAACAGATGTTCCAAGTTATCGTGGTCTTCTTCGTTGCGCGGAGAGCAACGGGCGTGGTTAATGACTGCAAATGTATGCGTCACGTAATTACGACTACAGAAACGGGGTTAGAAGCAAAATATGGGACACCTAACCAGGATTAACTACGAGGTAACTCGGCTCGCGAACAAGACGACAGGAGTTTCGTTTGTTGTCGCGGGGCTGACGGCATTGGTGGAAACGACAGTGATCTAACCGGACAGAAATCTTACAGCGTTCGCGAAAACAACTATCAACTCGAAGTTTCCTGGTTGGGGAAGAGATAGAAGAGGACAGCGATTTGTTCTTTGCCGTTTACGAGGAGACACACGGTTACCCGTGGATTTTAACAAAGCCCAGGTGAATAGGTCGAGGAACCAGGTAGAGGAACTAAAGACGTTCGATCTATGAAATTGGATGACTTAATTCTTCGATACAAGAATATGTAGATATCAGTGTTGGATATTTATATTCAAATAAATATATAGGCAACAGAGTAATGTTCCACTGCGTATTTATTATGGATAAAAACAAAACAAGGTAAATATAAGGTCAAGTATGTACAACGACGTCAGGTTGCTAGTAACACGGTCAGCTAGGCAATCTCTCGGTTTGCAAGCGCGGATAGAACTGCCTGTCGCACAAAATTCGAAGCTATTCCTCGGGTCGTCTTCGATACCCAGGTAGTCGACAGCGTCGACGAGTGTCCTGATTGTGCGAACACGGTTTATGACGCTAAGCCTATATTGCCGTGTTAGGCTCACGTACCGAGTGCGTACAGTGTTCAGAGGAAGCAAAAAATATCTAGCAACCCCACTAAAGCCCGAGTTCGGCGACGAACTCGGTGTCGCATCTGGCTGTGGGGTTTTTTCTACGGTATTCAAAATACTAGTTGATTTTAGCTAAAATCCAACAATTGGAATTATTGGGAAATTCGTGAACGAATTATACCTCGACGTTTCTGCCTTGATTTTAGATTTTCGTTCAGATATGAAAATTAATCGTGAATATTGCATTAAATAAAAAAGGAAAAACAACAAAATGCTTAAACAATTTTTTGTTCACACCATTGAATTCAACGTCAAAAACTATATAAAAGTACAAAGTTCCAAATTTTCTTTGAATAACTACTGGTAGCTAGTTTTGGTCTTGGCGCCCTCCCTTAAAAAGAGAATTTACGATTTTCTTTTGCAATAATTCGCGACTAAAAACGCTACAAACTTATCCCTTGTGTAATTGCAATCAATTTGAACTACGAGACAACTCGTAGTTGACAGCGAATGGGTTAACTATGCGAGAGATTTGAATTTGCCAACCGACTAGTTTCCATTCAATAATTGTGCGAACATATCGGAAATTTGTCAAAGGTGCCGTAAGTGACATTATCGACGAACCTATGGCACTGGGAAGTCATGCTCAGTACAACCTGTTGCCTTGGCTTCCGGTTAAAAGTGTCTACTGGAATTCTGATTACGAATAAACTGCTGCCAATGGTGAAACATCGCGCGCTCGAACGACATAATTAATCTTTTTCCCACGTAACGCAGCTGCCAGCGTTTCGTAATAACGCTTGTCATAACGATCGATTGTTCGACTTCCTCTTTCAAATACATTCACCCTCTATAACCCAAATTGGGTCTGCCTATCGAACAAAATTCTACGATAAGACTATTGATCGGTACTAACAATAGAACGTAAGGTTTTTTGAAACACAAGCTTTCATTTCTATCCATCCGTTGCGAGAAATTGCAAAATTGTTATTGGAAATACAGCGTTCTTCGAAATTTCGGCTCCCGCTCCGCGATTGTCTGTAATTTCCAATTGTCCATGCGTTGTTTAATAATTCTGTTTACTTTTGGATTTATATACACGATAATATAAATTGTATTACCATGCCTACTATCGTTGTATTTACCGTGCTTATAATATTATATAATATTGCAATCTCTCTGTGATTGTTTTCATAGTCTTTGAAATTACAAATCCAAGCGAGTAAGTGTTACCATGGAGTTCTTAAATTTGAAATGTAATTTAAAATTGATTTAATTTAAATTGCAAATTTAAAAAAATTCATAAAATCTACTATCGTTCTATTTCCTATGGTCATCGATTTAATAGTGCAATTTCTTTCCGACTGGTCGCACGATTTCCAAATTGAAAATAAAATACCCACAAGTTTTACGCAAGAAAAAACTTGTCTATTCAAATTTATTATCATCATCGTCTCACCTCGGCGATTAACGTCTGTATTTCCTTCAAGAAAAAACCCGTCATCCGTTTCCGGCTGACGCAACGATCGATGTGTTAAATTTAAAAAATCGGTTTCTCGAACCGGTTAATCGCCGCGGTTTCGACCCCACAACCCCGTTCGGTCCAACGGCATCGACGTCGAGCGAGGATTCATATTTCACCGGTTAAAGCGCGATCCCAGGGATTCGCACGACGATCGACGTAACGAGGAACCGTACATGGGCGTGAATAACTATACATGGACATCGCCGGGAAGGAAAGATCGCGAGTTTCCGAGTCGGCACAGAGTTCTTTTCCCGTCCGCGAGGAGTTTATCCTCGTTGCTCGGTACGCGGTATCGTCGACCGGTCGCGCCGGTGACGAACGCTCGACCTGGCTCGCAAGGCAGCCAATGACAGAAACGGAAACGCGAGAAAAAGACAAAGCGGAGAAAATAAGGTGGAACGATAGCGGACGAAGGTGTACGCGCCGGGAATGCTGCACACCCGTCGCATATACTAGCGCAAAAATCGTCTGGTCTCCGGGTAGGATCCGTCGTTTCCTAGGAACGATCCGCGAGAACTCTTCTTTCCTCCCGTATAAGCGATCAAACCTCCCCCCTCCTCCTCCTCCTCCTCCCTCCCTCCCTCCGCCACCCTTTGGTGTCCGGCGATCCAGGTGCAACCTTGTTGTTACAGTGATAGCACGATGTTCGACGAGTTGGAACGGTCGATTATCGATACGCGAAACGGGGGCGAAGATTATTTCAAGGTCAAATAGAAGACTTCCTGGAACGATACGAACCGTTTATTTTGAAAGTGGTGAGAGTCCATTTTTGAAAAAAATGAGATCGCGTAATTCGTGCTTAATTTAACGTAAACTTTGTACGTACGACTAGTCCGTGTTTAATTTCTTAACAAATTTCCATGTTTTGCACGATTTAAAATTGGTCGATAAACGAAGTTGCATAATCGTCGACTATGAAAGTCGCGCGAGTCCGATTGACAGAGGTAGGTGGCTTAGCAGATGGTTGAGGATCAGTAGCCTGTTACTTAAATTTTTTTTTTTTTTTTTTTTTTTGTGTATTACGTGTCATATTACAGATAAGAAAATACACCAACGGAGAACAGGTAAATTGGTTGCAAATATGTTGGACGAGGTTTCTTAGAAGTGCACCGTACACTGTTTTATATAAAACATCGACGAAGGACAAAGAATTTAAAACTATAAATGTGTTACCTACGCGTTCTCGAAGATCGCTAAAATTTGAAAAAATCGCCTTTTACGTAACTCCAAGGTCAAACGTAAAACGAACCGACAATATTTGTGACGAAACGAACGATGGAAAACCTATCAACAAAAGATCTATTGATATTGACGCGGAAAAGAAATATTACTGTTTGTACTTGATGTTAGAAAAGTGTCGAGTTGATAAAAAAAAAAAAAAAAAAAAAAAAAGTGTCAAGTTTGATCAGCCGAGTTTTGTGTATACAGTTGGCACACGCACGAGCAGAAGAAACACAAAATAAGAGGTGGAAATGACTGCCGATCGCGAAGCCGAGCAAGAAATTTTATCGATATTCGAGACACTGTCGGATATAAAAAATGTTATGCTCAGCGACGATATGTTTCCTCTTATTTCTTCTTCGACCAATCGTGATACGAATGGCCGTTTTTTTTTAACGTATTCGAAACACGGACGTCGAAAGGGGTCGCTGCGTGTCGAGCAACGAGAGTAGTGTAAACTCTACGTCCGCGTCGTCTTATAGTTAGACGTGATCACTGTTTCTAATGAGTTCTAGATACCACGTGCGGCCGAAGAAATACCATATAAACAAAATTTATATTTTGCACACAATTTCGTCGCACTTGATACGTGTATGTAAGATTGAAATTAACGTTGGTGGACTTAATTTTAACAATAAGCCAAATATCGATATTAGGTGTAGAAGTCAATTTTGTATCTTTGCATTCAATAATTTATAATTCTATTTATATATATATATATATACATACATATTATACATAATAATATATAAATAGAATTATAAATACATATTTATATATATATATATAAATAGAAATATATATAAATCAAATAATAATTAAATAATATCTTCAATATTAATTATTAGAATATATTAATTAATAGAAACAAAATATTTAAAAAAAAGTGAAGGAAACGAAAATGTAACATAAGCAAAAATTTGTTGCGCCTGAGTTACTACTCGAGTTGTCGCGTAAAACTGAAAATGCGACTAACAAGGAATGTTTTAAATTGTATCACATTGCATCCAATGTAAATTATTTCATGTATAAGTAATTTGTAGTTCACTGAAATATTCGATATATTTTTATTTTTTCAGTTGCACCGACTTTGTTCGATTTCTAATCGAAATTAATTAATCCCACGATTCGATTGATATAAAATTCTATCACATTGCTGTAATACACAGCACAAGACAACCTTTCTGGAGCACTTGCGGACAATTAACGAGTAACAAATAAAATCAATCAAAACCGATAGAATCGACCTGCTGTGAAATGATTTGAAACGTTAATTCTACGAACGTTTTACGCGTCGGCAGTTTTCTCTCCGTCCGATATTTATTTTGCTGCGTTGCAGATAAAGGATAGAATAGTAAACAAACCTAGGAAGTATCACGAGGGTAACGTGTAATCCTCGATAAAGCGGTTTACAAAGAGAAAGGTCGCTGAACGACGATAAGTTATCGACGGAAAGCGATCGAGTCACCCGCTCGCATCCGTAAAAATCAAACCAGACAAACGACTCCATTTCAATTACTTTTCTGTCAGCCAGTCCGCCGCATCGGAAGATCACGTTTCGGGCTCATCGATCGAGCCATCGATTCCGTCCTATGATCACTGACCCCGTAGACGTCGACGAGTCACGAATCGATTTCTTCGTGGTAAAACAATCTTCTTCGCACTTTATCACACGGAATCGTGTCGTCCCGTCAAATCTCCGATTGATGAACACACTGAACAGTTTGTTTTGCATTCGCGACGAGGTAGAATACAACGCACGACACTCGAAGCAGCGCGTCTCGGCACAAACTGAACGTAAACCGACTACACCGATGCACGCCACGGCGATCCAAGATGCCAGTGTGGCCGCGTCGCGTCTGATTGGCTCCGGCCCCTGATCTTCCTTGTTAAACAACCTATCAGCTGCACGGACGCTTCCGCTGTCGTTGGGGCGACCGCGGGTCTTTCGAAATTACTTTAAAAATCTTCCTTCTTGACACGTACTTGTACGCGTACTTACAGTGGGCGTAGAATGTATTCGTACACCGATCAATTTCCTAACAAACTTTTGTGTGAAATCGTAGTTTCTTAATTTCTTTTTTTTATAATCAATGATATTTTACATATTCTTGGAAGTCTCTAAGATAGACATGGTCCAAACAACATTTACTAGTTAATATAATATGGGAAATTAATAAAAAAAAAATGGGAAAAGTGGGTAAAAGTATAGAAGCAATAAGTATTTGTACGATTCTTACGACTAGACTGCGGATCTTTATGTAAAATAAAATCTTTGTAAACGTACCTATAAAAATTGAACCTAAATAGGAATTTATTTTATCCTGCAAATATTATAACATGAACTTTACTTTCGATCTTTTTTACATTCTTGCATGTTATTTGCATTTTGTAAGTTCTTGCACATTCAAATTTCCTATAAATGCATAAAGATCCGCAGTCTACTTATTGCTCCGTACGAATTAGAAAACATCAAATTTCCAGTAAAGTACTTTTAAAAATGGCTCCAATAGAGGAATTGAAGGTGATCCCACTTCGAATAACTAATAATTTAAAAGGAAAAATATCGATGAAATCAAAAGGAAATCCCACGAAGGTAAGTTTTAATTGATGTTCTTTTTCACTGTTTTTGCGAATCATTATTTTCCATTACAACAAATTCATTTTTAACTATTTTTTTGTTTGTTTGTGTTTTCTGTTACAAATAATTAATTTTTCTTACGATCACACGAATACTTTGTGCTCGGACGAAACCTACTAATCTATTATTTTTCAGTTACTATTAGGTTGTCCCGAAAGTTTCTTTCGCTTTATTAATAAGTAATACGTGCACAATATTTCATGTTTTATGTTACATTACTGAATTGTGCACGATTCATTTTGCTCCGTTACTGTTACAACATGAATATCTATGTAATTAGATTGTCTATTTATAGAAACACGACCACATCAAATAATTGAGCGCAACTCGCGAAAAAAAAAACTTTCGGGACAACCTAATACCTCCAAATAATTATATTCTGTTTTATATATTTTAATCTTGTATATCCTGAACACGACTTAAATTTAAACAGTTAAAAAATAAATGCAGATTAACTTGTGCGAAACTGCGGTTTTCCTCTGTATGTTAAAACGAGAACGATTATTTTTCGATATGAATGATTATTTTATATAGCGTGGTTCACTCTACGTATAAAGAGGAACTACAGAATCATAAGTCGATTCCATAATTAAGCAAGAGATCATAATGGGAATTACGAACGTAAATTAGCAGTATATAAAGGATGACACGTTAACGTTCCATAGAATATTGTTGCAACAGGTTTGGCCAGATCAAGCTCGTTAGAGGACACTGTAACGAGCAGCTCGTAACTTCACTAATTGTCATCCCGTTCGATTAATTATGATTAATCATTTGCACCAATTCGCTTCGTGCAACACGGGCATATACTCGAGCTATCTCACTTGAGAACGGATAGATCCGCTTCGAGCAATTGTGTACGACCAATGACGTCATTTTAATGCACTGATACATATATATATATATATATAAATTACGAAATAGGTAATATTTGCACCGTAGAAACGGTAGCAAGTTTGTAATGTACGTCAGGCAGGCCTTATCGCTACTATAATCGACATAACATGTACTCACGTTTGTCGATAGCTGGCTAGTCAGCGAATGGACTTTTTCTTGAGCGTCTAGGAGCTCCCGTCGCAATTTCCTCAGTTCGTGCGCTTGCTTCTCCTCTGCTGAACTATACAGACTGCTCGCTGTCGATACCAAGGATACCGAGGAACCGTGAACTGGGGACAATAAAAGAGGAAATTCTTCTCTTTTTACGTTTATTTTCAAGAAAAAGTAGAAAATGTAAAGCAAGTTACGGCAACATTTGTATATCCTTGACTGCTGACTTCGAACTTCGATATTTTTTAATAATATGGTAGAAATTTCTACGAATGATCTTTGACATCAGGATTTAAGGGAGGGTGTCGCGGCTAAAACTAGCTGCCAGTAGTTATTGAGACAAAATTTTGAAACGTTGTACTTTTATGTAGTTTTTGACGCTGAATTCAATGGTGTAAACGAACAAATTTCGAACCATTTCTTTTTGCATTTTTGAAAAAATAGTCGGATCGTAAAATCGATATGCATGTTGGTTCGTTATTTTTTAAAGAGTTTCTAAACAAAAATTCATCCCGATAGCTACAATTTAGAAAAATTTGTGCTCATGTGTAGCTAAAGGTTTAAGCAATTTGTAAGGAGGCACAAAAACTAGCTATCAGTAGTTATGAAAGTTTGTACTTTTATGTCTGTATGAATCAAGTTTCTTTTTAAACACATATGCTTATCTCCTTAACTATTGCACTCTTTCGTATGGAAAGAACATTACTACTATGACACAACATAATAATATATCTTAACTATTCCGTAAAAAAACACGACGAGATTACAAACTGCTCATTCTTCGAAACGACACGAAGTACTGAGTTTGATAGTTTTTCTGAGCACGTCTCTGCTAGTAATCAATAATGTAGTTGATTTCAATTCAACATTGTTTTGTAGGTAAGTCACAGCAATCCTTCATCAGCAAGCACTAGTTTACATCGATACGCCTGCTAAATGTTTCAAGATTCAAACGCAATTACAATTTTCATCTCAATTCAGTTGTTTGTATATTGTTCGTTCTCTTCTTATGATCATTTGTTTTTGCAGAAAAAAATGCGAAATCTCTGACGTTCCTTCATTTACAAGAACAAAAATTAATTTAATTTATTTATTTGGGGCTGAACCATTTTCCAAACTCATTTCCATATGTTTATGGTATACCATAAAACTGTTCATCTATCTGAATCGATTGAAAATCTATTGTATGTTAGAAAACTATCTTTCTATTTGAAACAATTAGAATTGCGTTGTTTGTATCCAACAATGAATTGTCCATCCCTTTGATTTCAGTTGAATTTGCAGAAATGAAAGAAAAAAGTGAACAAGAATATAGCGTTCTTTCATTTAAAATAAGAATTAGTTTAATTTATTTATTCAGCACAGCGACTAATCCATTTCCCAACTCTATTTCAGTTGTATGTATGTGCCATAGATAGAGCAAAGAGCTCTTCGACTGTTCATCTATTTGAAACATTTGGAATTGCATTGTTTGTATCTAAGCAAAGAGCTGTCCATCCCTTTGACTACGTTTGTTAGTAAAACACCAGAATGTGCACTTACTGTCGTCATCCTTGTGCACGTGTTGGTAAAGATTGGGTGGTTGTCGCGAGGTGTGCGTAGGCGTTGGAGACGTTGGTTGAGACCAATGCTGTCCCGCGCATCCGGTGGATCCTACAGGAACGCTGTAATAAGGTTCAACCCCTACACCCATTCCTATTCCGACTTCCTCGCCAACAGAGGACGAAGCTCCACTTCCTCTGGCCAACATCGACGGGTACATTTTTTCGCTTTTCGTGGACCTGGGAAAACAAAGGTACATCCATCTAAATCACGGGTAGAGAATATTGAAATACTTTATCGTAAACACCTTCGAAGATCAGCAAAGAGTTCCCCGACTGAATCTCAAGTTCCCGTGCATATTCATTGTTACGGTCAGTTCATATTCTACGCATTAGAATGATCGTTGACGGAACTGTTTGTATCTTCGAAGAATAAGAAGCGCGGAACGTGCATCGATAGAAGATGACTAACGTCGAACGTTCAAGAACGGAGGAGGCGTCCAACAATTCACAAAACATTGTCGAAATTTCAAGAAAGTTTTCTGTACGCAAATTATCCAAGTACTTGGCTCCGAAACGATAGAAAGCACAGTAATCGTACATTTGTTGTAGCTTGCCGCGCTTGACTGCATTCAGGAAAACAAGAATCGATCAGATAATTCAAATCATCAAAAGTGCTATACTTAGTTAAATTTGCATTGAATTATTAAATAGGAGTAATTATTAATCTGTAATTGAAACTTACAATTGTAACTTGCAATCAAATATTTGTGGTAGTATCTGTTTTTACAACGTCATAAAACTTCACAAATCTTACCCAAATTTATTTTCTTTAATATCTTCAGAATTAATTTATATTGTTTCTTATTGAAAAGTCTTCTTACTCATATATGGCAATCAACATATTAAGTTCTTCATATTACAGCTTTAATTTCAACAAAATTTTAATAGCTACACTATTTTTAAAAATTTCAATACAATCTTCTAAGAGCATATTCCTCAAACCTTACGCTACAAGAGACAACGCGAGAAGTCAACTTGTCCATAATCCTAGACCAGAGTACCCTCTCAAGAGATATTCCTGAATAAAATCATGCGAGTGTACGTCTCCTCGAAACAGAAGTCTTCAGATGCGAAGAAATTGGCGTGATTTTCGTATCGCGAGGTTCATTAGATTCAGTTCATGGAGAAATTCTAGACGAATGACTCAGACAAGTGTTGCTTCGCATCCTAGCGTTCAGTTTGTTTAGGACAACGACGAGAACACGTCTATCTACTTGGCGAGTGTATTAGTAATTAGTCGATCTGGAAGAGGCTCCTAATTAAAAGATAAATTCCTTTCCGTCTGAAAGTCGAGTACCACTTCACGATCGTGTATACACTCGTACAGTTCTACAAGATGTCTCGCATAAAGTGTTACAAGCTGTTTCTTCAGAAACTAATGAAGATCTCGACTTCATTTTTACAGACGAATGGCACAGGGATGCTTTATCTGTTAGTGCATAACAAATCATTTTGGAGTAACTGTAGAGAAAATAGTGAAGCTCCATAAATTTGTACAAATGAAAGGTGATTTTTTTATCATTATGCATACTTATTTTCATTATGCTAGACTGCACATGCTTATGCATTTATGGCAAGTCGAAATATGGGGAAATGTATGAGAATGTGAATAGTTTTCGTTTTCTCCACATCTCTTTTGCTTCTTTGAATTTTCCCCTCACCACACATCTATCGCCATAACTATGTAACTATGCATACTTTTAATCCATTAATTAATACTATCTTCTATTTAAAAAAAAACTTTAACGACCCCTCCTTTTCTTTTGAATAGTCACCCCTTAATAATTCCAATTATAGATCACTTCCAAAAGTAATAATAAGAACCATTACTAAAACGTAATAAGCATAGTATGATTCGCCACATAAGATTTAACGATAGTGAATAGGCAAGAAGCAAACATAACTGTACGTTTTAAAAAATGGACAGTAAAAATGAACTCGATATTTTTGTTAATTTCTAAGAAAACAGCTTGCAACACTTTATACGGAACACCTTGTATAATAAGACAGCGAAGGGGAAAAAAGTCGAATGAACGATTCGCAAGTGTACTTCCATGAAGAGAAAAAAAAATATAAGCTATAAACGACTATGTCAAAAGCGATATTACATAATTCTGATTTTATTTAAAAAATGGAACTCAAGGATTGCATTAACGATGAAACATACTGCAGTCTTCACGAGCTTGATAAAATATACATAAAATAGCTACTCTATGTGGAGAATTACTTAATGATAAAAAAAAAGGTGCAAGAAAACTTATAAAAGACATCAAATATACTTATATATAAATCACTGAATATAAAATTTTACAAATTAGTTGTATTAAGAAATTCATAATATGTAAAGTTAAAGTTGTATATAATAAGTGTTGGTAATAGTTGTATGTAACTTAATTACATATAAATTTGTATTCAAGTTGGAGAAATTGTTTACAAACTGTCTCCTGTTTGAAGCTTAGACCCAAGCAATTGTTCAGAAAATGAGATAAAGTAGTGACAATTAAAATATATTTTGTTAAGCTCGCATAGACGTATGCATGTCTCATCCTCCAGGTAACTTTTCTAAGGCGAGCAAGATGCACAATGAATTATTGAAAGATTACGTACGACCGATACATCTCCATTCGTTGCGTAACGTTTGGTAAAGAAGCATTAACATGCGTTTGCACAAAAAGCATAGAATAACGAGAAATACAAATTGCTAAGGAATATCGAAGTAATTTCAATTACTGAGAGCTAAATTGCTATTTAGTCAACAGATAGAATTCGAGAGATATAGATACACAGGGATATTTGTGTTTCAAGTGCGTGTAACGGCCACTCGTGTGTACAGGTAGGGTGTATACCACCCTAGATGGTATTGTTCGTTTAATACTTATGCATTGAAAACAGGCTCGACGAATGTGTATTCTAGACTTTCTCACTACCTTGGGAATGTCCTGTCCCGCAGATGGCTAAAACGGTATCAAATGATCTGCGTTATTTCACAGTAAACGAGCAATCGCTGGCATTGAGTGGTTAATTATAAAGAATCAGAAAAAAGCTGGAACTGATCGATTGAAAAAATATGATGAGACATTTGCATCCTCTAGTCATGCATCTATACATATAGACGTATGCAAATGACTTCTAAGGATCTCGTATGAGGTTGTGAAAGCTAGTGCAAGAAACGAATTTGTGTAACGGGCTTACCTAATGGAGTTGCTTCTGTTGAGTCGTGGAGGTGCTGGTGATCCCGTGGAATCCCTCTGATGCATCAACAAACGTGCGTGAGTTAAGCTTGCTCGATGCGAACCAAGCGACTCTACACTGTCAGCTTCGCATAAACCCATTCCTGGAATTACAAGAATTTAATAAACATTTCATTGAATAAATAGAAGAGACGGTTTATAAGATCAACACGATAAACACTACGCTCATCCCTACGGAGGAAGGTTTAATTTTTTGTTTAACCCTTTCACTACTATCGCCGGATATATCAGGCATCCCCGAGACGACCTGTGTGTATGATCACCGGAGATATCCGACACCGATATAACTGTACAAGTGATACATATAATTATTACAGTTTTGAATAAATTTCAGGTTCACTGTTATTTTGCGAGTACCAGACTTATGCTATTTTCCGGATTATTTAATTAAGTATAATTTGATATCCTTTGAAGAATATCAGGAACAACTTGCTTAAACTTAAAAAGACTTAAAAAGCCTATTCTCTAATCCTGTTCTTATATTAAACATATTAATATACAGATATGACAGAGTAAGATACAGATATGTAGATATAAAGCAACCATTCTATAGAATTTTAATTTGTATTTACATTCATAACTTTGTTGAGATGAAAATGGTTATTTACCTATGTTTTACTATCCCTTTTATTATGGAATAGTTTAACATATGTTAAACAGTAAGTTACAGACAATTTTCTTCTAACCTACGCGTAATTTGGTGACAAAATCTTACTTGTACCAATAGGTTTCTTCATCACTCTATACTTCTGTTTCTTCGTCATCATTACTGCGGTGAATATGTTTCCCTAACATCAATTCGAAACGAATTTGAAGTGCCAAGAAGTGTACCTTGAGAACGTCCACTGGGTGTATAGGTATTGCTGTGTCTCATCCAGGATGTAGTGTAGGGGCTGTTGGGAGTGTAATATCCTTGAAGATCAGGCGCTGCATAGTTGCTGCACGTGTCACTGAGACTTCCATCAGATGGTTTGAGTACTCGCGGGGAGAAGGAGTTGCTGGTTGGTCCAGCGCCTGGTCCTCTGTCTCGATGATGAGCAGATGCAAATAGTGCTGTGAATTCTGGGCTACCAGGCTTTGGGAGGCTCTGGGATCCCAACATTAGCCGGTCTCGTACTGATTGCGAAAGTTGACTGGCACTCGGACCCGTGAGGCTGTAACTCTTGTAATGATGTCCTTGACTCGAGTTGGCAGAATTGGCCTGGAGTTCCGTGGTGCATGTTTGCGTACCACCGGACACTTTAACCTGGAACAACAAATTGAAGAAAACAAAATTTTTTTTCTTTAGCTTGGTATTACGGTTTTGTCTAATTATCAACCACAGTGTAGAAGAAATGAATAATTGGGCCTTTTTAAAGAGTATCTTTCATATTTTGTCAAAAGGCTAAATAGTAACAAATTATACTCGTTGTAAGAAATGGCAATTATTCCGATATGATTTATTGTAGAGAAATTTTGTGTATCGTTGGACAAGGTCCTATAACTCATTAAGTAACCCTGAAGAGGGCTTAAAACGTATGGGATGAAACCTTGAGGTTTTTTACTGTTTAGTTCACAGCTTATATTTTTTTTAAACATGAGAACCTTTGAGAAAGTATATACTAACTATCTCCAAAACATCAAAGTTATGGTTAATCAAGCATGAGGATCTTTAATATTACCAAAGATAAACTAACATTTTTTGGAAACATTTTTGTCGTTATTCATTTTCGAAAGAAAAACATGACGTTTCAAATTTTCACTATTTTCACTCAACTACATAATAAATTTGAAACTGATTATTTTGATTAAATAATGTAGAAAGAAAAGGATTATTTAGACAATGAAATTGAGTTAAGGGTCTGCGTACTTTTGTTCTTGGAACTGCGCTAACTTGAGCTGTTCTCGTAGCATCTTTGCCACCATTTTGGACTCCGTTAGGGCTAGGACTGGTACCAGCGCTGTGTCTCTTCACGTATCCAAAACTCTGCGGGACTCCCCTTACTTTGCTGCTACCACTGGTCGACGTGCCTGATGAAACTTTCTGAGGTTTTTCACCGTTCGCATATTCGGCCATGGCCTGCTTCCGATGTTTATCCTGAACAAAATCCGGAAATCACTGAATGTAAAATCCTACAAATTAGCCGTACTATTAACAAATTCATAATGTGTAAAATTGAAGCTACAAGTACAATAGTTGTTGGCAAAACTTACTGACATACATACTTTTACTCAAATTGTAGAACTTGTTTTCAAACTGTCTCCAATTTGAAGTTGAATAAACGTTGTCTTGTGCAAATTCTTATAAATAAATTATTACTAAAAAGATATTTCGTTTCGTTCACCAATACATCGGAGAAACAGTAAAAGAAATCACAGATACTCTACTGTTTACTAAACAGTACACGAATGAAGGTTCATTTTCAAGCGAATTAGAATTGGTAATTCTAACTTTTGAATAATTTAAATACAGATAGAATACATAATATATATATATAGGGTGGGCGCTTCTGCTAGTAACTATGTACAACACAACCCCTTGAGATAAAAATAAAATTCAAAGGCTACGTTAAACGAGCTAAATCGCCCATCAGGAAGATCAATATTGTCCGGCATAGCGACGACTCGAGAAGGGACGAAACTATATAAATGTTTACCTGGGATCGCCTGGAGGGACTAGGACTCGGGGGTGCACCATCCTTGTCTCTCTCCCGATCCCTCGCAGCTCCAGCCTCGATGTACTTTTTCCATTGCTGACTGTTTGAGCTGGTGTTAGTGGAACTGTTCGAGCCCTGCTGCTGCTGCTGCTGCTGCTGTTGCTGTTGCTGTTGCTGTTGCTGTTGTTGCTGGTGCTTGAACGCCGAGTTATCCGTCTGTTGGGAGCTGTCCGACTTCTTCACATGAGGATGATGGCCGCCGCCAGGATGTCTCGAGCTCACGACGCGGTACACCAGGTTGCTGGCTTGTTGTGCACCTTGGGGGGTGGCCGAACTACTGCCACCCCCCACAATCACGCCGCCACCACCCGGCACCCTCTGTCCATGAGAAAAAGCATATTTTAATTCGTTAAAAAAATATTTTATACCGCATTTGAATAACGCGATAGCTACTATGTATGTAGAAATGAGAAGTTGGCTAGCTGGGTCGGTTTGGTAACAATGAAATTGAAAGGACACGACAATCACGGTGGACCGGATGGCAAAAAATGCGACCAAAATTACAGAGTTTTCGGATTTTCACGAAGCTTAGTGTTTTTGAGTTATTTGGGTCGCAAGTTATAAAATTCAAAATGGCGGATTCAATATGGCGTGTATATTAAAAATATTAAATTCTTGTGAATTTTGTATGAAAAAATATATATATATATATATTCATGTCGAATTGAGTAAACTCCTCTTTTTCGAAGTTGATTGAAAAGGATTTCTAGGTATCTAGAGCAACATATGTAGTTGGTATACATCAACACAATAATATAAATGAAAGTTAGATTTCTGAGAAAACTATGCGTCCGATCGATACGATCTGTAATCACATTTTCTTATTAGAAAAAAAAAAACTAGTCTCTATGGCTTATAGTCATTTCTTTTTAGATTGATTTTTATCTGTTTTTTTTTTCAATAAATAAATAACACTTTTTCGTAAAGTTCAGAAGTTCAGAATATAGCCATAGAATTTTTATTTAAAAAGAAAAGATTTTTAATTTCAAATATACCGTCTAAAAAATATTTAAAACAAAAATGATTTCAAATGAAACCTGTTTAAATGTTTAATAAAAGATAATAACAGTTTAAAAACATCTCATCGCAGTTTCTTTATGAGCAATTTTTAAAAATACCTCTCTTTTTGGATCATTTACAGTGTTGTAAATGAAATTGTAGGGAAAGTTTGTCTAAATTGGACCACTCATGATATACCAGGTTAATTTACGTTTAGATGAACTTTCACCCGAAAATAATTCAATAAATATTGTTGAGTTTTAGCATAACGAGGTAACGAGAATTTTAATAAATAACAATTAACTTTATAATAGAAATGTGTACAATAGAAATGTAATTAAATGTAGCTTCATTGGATACTGCCAATAATACTATAATTATTAAAATTCACATCGTAAATATTGCGAAAAACAGTTCTGTTGTCCAAATGTAGTTCCATTCCGAATGAGTTAAAGAGTCTAGTAAATTGGGAACAAAGAATGTGAAACATACATAGGTTCGATCGGAAAAGTCCTGTTCGAAACAGCTCTCTAGCGACTCGTTCCTTCCAATTATTTTAAGCGACGTGACAAATCGATAGAATAAAAACTGCTTGGTTTTCTCTTGGTCTCTTACTCAATTCCTCCAATCCCTCCCCCTATTCACCACATGGAATTACCACGTACGAAGTGACTCATGGGGGTAGAAACGCTCTTTCAGGTTTTTACTGTCTAGGTCGTAAACGAACGGTGAAAAGGCCACATTCCGGACAAAAGATCTCCGTGGATTAAGCACGACTTTTTCTTTGGCTGCTAAAGCCGCGTTCACACCGATCAAAATGGGTCGAAGATAAACAGGGCTGTGATATGGCAAGAATCGTGAAAGAACAAGCGCTAGATGAACAAAAATTACATCGAATAGAATTAAGTTAAGTGAACAGAAAATAAGTTGTTATAAACAGACGCCGTTAAGAGCAATAAAAATTAGAACAACTATAGTAGTTTCCAACTATAGACATGCATACTTTCCTATTTTATCGTTTCCAAATGTTACACATTTGTATTCTAATTTTATTATGTTTACATTTCAGCAATGATTTAGAGAGAATAAAGTAGGAAAATGTGTATACAGTATTGTCTCGAAATAAGCAACTCGGTCGGGACCGGCGAGTTGCTTATTTCGAGGCGATACTGTACATATTCTAGGAAGACGATGATTGCTCGACTCGTTGATAATCACTTTCTTTTAATTACTTTAACTGCTTTCCACTCAAACAGCAATCGAAAATTTGTTCAAGTTGAATCAATAGCTCAACAGTTTTGCAGAAATCAAATCAACGTTATAGTTGTTGCGTCTATTCAAGAAACCACAAAAGACTCACTAAAAGAATTATAGAATGTCTTGCGTACCTCAGTTAATATAATCTACTTTATCAATTTATTGCAAGGATCAAAGCAATTCGATCTAGTTTATATTTGGACGAACTTTTGCTTAAAACGAGTCAATAAATATTTTGCACTTCGCTGATAAGTTCACATGTTCCTTATGGGGAATTCCTATTCTTTTCTGGGGGTGCAGAAACGTTTAGACACGTCGGTGATCTCCGAGGTGCGTCAACAGAAGAGAAACGATCGTGGAACAATAAACACACGACTTCTTTGCTTTGAACGACACTACTACCGCGAAAATTTAAATAAACGGGGCCCTCTTTCCGAGTACGGAACACAGCTCCGCTCGTACCTTTTATTCTTTCTGTTCCTCCTAGTTTATTATCCGAAATACTGGCCTGGAAACGACCCTTTTTTAACGGAATAAATATTATCTTTGAGATCGTGGCTGGGGTGTGGCTGGAAAAATGTTCCAGCTACACAGAAACGAGATGTTAATCCTTAGCAGACTAGAGAAATTGTACAGGATTTGCACACAATGTTTTCATATGGTAATATTTAATAGTTCTATAAATTCATCGTTTAACTATCACATTGGCGTATAAATTGCTGTATAAATATATAAATAACTAACAAGTGATCTCTTTGTTGGTGGGTAAAATAAAATTCATCCACCAGATGGTTGAAGTATTTGAGATGCGATGTGCAAAGTGTAGCACGCTACTAATGGAAGGGTTGAGAGATGAATGTTAACATTTAAAGGAATTTGAAACCAACTTTATAGAATTTCTGCATAGTGCTCCCATATAGGAATATTTAATAAATATGTTGATACAACCATTTATAGTTCAAAACAATATTTTTTAAAGACTAAAATGAAATTCAAGAACCGGATGATTGAAATGCATGGAATGTAATGTGCAAAGTGTAGCACACCACAATTCGAAGGCTTGCAATATTTTGTAACTGTATGGATACAGTCATTTGTCGTTTAACTCTGACGTTAATTGCTTTATGAATATGTAAATAACGATGGAATAATCTCCGTTTTGAAAGGTAAACAAAAAATTAACGCATCCGAAGGTTGAAACGGTGTTTCGGTTGAATACGGTATTTTTCATAAAAGGAAGAACTTATATTACACGGAATAAGTAAGAAACAGAAGCGTTAATCGATTATTCGCTAATGAACGAAGTTTCGAGTACATTGATACGATATTAAACTCGATAAATTATGAAAATTAACATTTGAAGTTGAAACAAAACCATGTGATATCGAGTAGAGAAACCCTGGAACTTTTAACCTTTTGTGACCTGAAATTCTTTTAATATAGCAGTTCAAGGACCTTTGCGATACATATTCTGAACATTCAAAGGAATGTTCTGAAAATTCAAAATCCTTTAACTACGAAAAATTGTTTTTTAATACGACCGACTACCAACTCAAGACACTTGCGATATAGTTTCTGAATATTAAAATCCTTTTTTCCATAAAAATAATTTTTATAATTCTATTTATTTACTTATTCCGTTCGTTCCGTTTGTATTGCTACGAGTAAAGCTTGAACTGAGTCGTTGCGTTTATTATGGAAAGGATTAATACAAAGGAAAATGATTACATTGATCTTTGTTGAAAATTGGAGTTGAATTAGAAACTTTAATATTAATCACCGATGATATTGAAACTAACTCACCATTGTTTACGTTAATCCCTTGTACGTAGTATTCCGTATTTTCACTTTGAATGGAATAATTTCCACTTATTTAACGGAGACACAGACATTAAACAACCGTACACACATTTCGAAGGCAGGATATATTGTTTCCAGTTTGTATTATGGCAACGATTATTGTCCCCTTTGTCGCGCGAAACTTGTTATCATGGTTCGTTTCGACGAAGCACAGACACTTACATCGACACCAAGTTTAAATTCGCCAGAATTATTATCGTTGATTACGCTTCTTTTGTCTCACTACGTAATCCTTCGTAACGTCTTCTATTTTAACCCTGTCATCCTGATTGTTTGGTCAAAATAACCATTTCTTGTTTTAATTTTTTTAGTTTTATATAACTCTATTCCAAATATGTGTTAAATGTAGTTTTAAATATTCTACAGATAATATGTTTACAACACTGATTAATTACTCATACCGAGGTGAACAGATATAGAAGTTTGTGTTTATTAAAATTTAACCCTTTTGACTACATCGTATTGCAAATGAACAAAAAGAAGAGAAACGAAGAAAGAATATACAAAAATAGCGATGACATGAATTTTTTCAACTCTTTATTTATGATTAATTTAAATTATAGCCAATTATGATACAAAGAGTCTTCCACAAAGAACTTCGGAATCTTGATTGTTAATCAAACGCAAATGGTACGGAATATTTCCACCTTTTACACCGATTGTTACGTAATTATACGTCAAAGATTATGTCATTTCCATCGCGACTATTCTGGCAGGCTTATTTTATTACCAAAAAGACTATCTTCTTAACCCTTTTGAACGTAAATGATTTTTTTTTCTCCTACTAATGCCATTTAATGCGTAGGGTTAACTTGGACTAAAATTAGTATGGAAAAATATTTTTTAAAATCCTAATAGTGTAGTTTTTGAGAAAACCTGGTCTTTCTTCATGCGCACAAATGAGGACATTCGCCCTAAACGATAGCGTTGGTAATTTTTTAATTTCGTGTCCTCAATTATGGACGCCAGGTATGAAAGGACTAAGGCTCCTATTAAAAATCCTTTTATTTGGTTAAATTTGGAGAAAGCGTTCAGCGAAGGGTTAACTTTTAGTTCAAACCCTATCGTTCGTGTTCATCGATGGTCTTGTTGTATAATTTTGTTTAGAAGTTTAATGTAATTTGGTTTGCAAAAGGTTAACTTCGTAAAAATTTAATTGGCACGCGGAGGTGGCCCCAACAGTCCAGACTGCGAAAGTTTACTGGTACGCGTACACGTGTCTTCGAGTTCCGAGGGATCGATAACGGCGAAATACCTGTGTGAACATCGAATGCGTCATTGCACAGGATAATTAAGGGATAGCCCTCGAGCAGAACCGCCCCCGTTACCCTCCGTGTCTAGTGCAATTTAACCGGGGCTGTCTATTTGTTTCAGACACTCCTCATCCGACGATTCAAACGACTCTCCGTGTTCATTCGATCATAGTATTCGCTAGATCGCGGATGTTTGCGCGTTTACGATCAATCGAGATACGATAAAATGCATAAGAACGTGCAGAAATGCAAAAATATATAAAATATTAGGAATAATATACGTATCATACTGTTTAGAAAATAATATACGCTTTCGTTTAAACTTCGATTCTTTTTCTGTATTCGTGAAAATATGAATTTTTGCAAGTAAGCATTCGCAGATTAGTTATCGCCTATCTTTAGTTTTCAACTTTCATACGTTTACAACAGAACCGGACAATTTGTATCGGTATCGTATATTGGAAAAGAAAATATTATTCTCGTATATTAAGTTGCGCTGAGAACGTACATTTACTTTATGCTAAATTTGATTCTGTAAAATATATTTCCATCGAAAGAAAGAGTATTACTAAAAATTCAGTGTAGAACAAAACAAAACAAGCTAATTACTTGTGGAGTAATGGTGCAATGAAATATTGTGCGACGATACATCAATCCTTAGCCAAAACATTAAATGGTCACGCATTGTCCTGATAAAACATCGTACATTTTCAAACGTCATACATTTTCAAAAGTTTTACTTTACGGTTTGCGTAACCAAGTTTCATAATATCGCGTTTCTATGAATATTTCCTTTATATCAATTTAATGCAATGTTCATGATGTTCGTGATGTTGATAGCTTCGAATAAGTAAATTTGAATTTTGAACATATTATTTTTACAAGCTTCATGTTTCTGTTAAATTTGTTTAATTATATTAAAGTCGCATGCTCCGTTAGGGTATTAGCGACCACATTTGTAGGTAATCACCGACCACGTTAAGTTTCCGAGTGTCCGCAAATTAGAGGGGATCGGAACAAAAGAACTAGGCCGCTCGCTCCAACCAATACATAGTATTAAGATGTCAAAAAATCACGAACATGGGAAACTCAAGTACTTGTTCGATCGCTGTAATATTTCACTGTTACTCCGATGCATTCCTTCTCGTAATCCTCGCTCGTTCTCGTCACTCTTATGTTTCTCTTTGATTGTTTTCGTCGCGCGCTAGACTTTTAACGTGAGCCCAAGAAAAAAAATAAATATACGTACATATGTATCTGGACTATTCGGCAGATCGCCGAATCTGATTCGACGGCAATTTAACATTAAACCTAACGAAATTACTTGTGTCCATTTCTACCGTGATCAATTGAACGACTAGTATTAAAGTTCCTTTTTCAATTGTATCCAAAAATATTTCACGTGATACTAAATTCAATGATACATAAAACAATTGTATATAATTTTTATATTGTATATAAGAATTGTACAGAAAAAAATTGGAACACAATCATTTAATCTGTCGCGGTAGGTTTAGCGTTAACATGGTCGGTGTGTACATTTGGATTCATATGGGGATCAACATACAGGGTGGTCCACGCAATTGTTTCGAGTCGTAACTCCGTTATTATTGCATTTACGAAAAAGTGCCAAAGGAGAAAGATAAATGGTTCGAAGAGCACTACGTCTGTAGGACTTCAAATTTTGTTCAGATGCAGCAATGTATATGCAATTAACAATTGCATCGTTTCTTTAAATAGAAATGCATACTTTTTTTTTTTACACAGATCGATTCTTCTGTTCATTCTACGTAAAAAATGATTAGGGTACCATGGCAACAAAATTATTACTTCTCCAGATATATTCAAAACGGTTCAAAAAGGTTGTAATCAATTCTAATTAATTATCGGAAATTACATTGTGTCTGTGTATACTATTTGTTTTCAACCATTCCGATATATTCAGACCTGTTTCGATACTACCTGCCAAAAATCGTCACGAATTTTTCGGACAACTCAATATTTCATACCTGCGCACACTATAATTCCCTAAAATTCGCCGCGATGACAAAACAAATAGATCTCCAAACGAGTATTATCATTTAACCGTTAACGACACTTTCCCCGTTCTGCACAGAAAAGATAAAGAACGAAGCGCGCGGGCACGAGACACGAGAAATACTCGGTTTGCCAGAGCGCGATATCTACCCCAAGAAAGTATCACGGGGAATTGCTTTTGGTGGATTAGACGGTTCCCAGCAGGAGTTATTTGCGCGTCTGTTCTTCGCCACTTTTTCCAGAGGGATCGCGGTCAAGAGAAACGCGGTTTTCTATCTCGAGAAAATTAAGGGAAGGCTTTCCATTAATGCCACTGTCAGTCCGCGCCACCTTCAACGAACTCTCGCGTTTTCACCGGGCGGACGAACGTTAACTGGCCGACTGGCGAGGGTCGACGATCCATTGCTCACCAGCCCTCCCCACTTTATGCGACGATACTGCTTACTAACGCTTGGTTACCGAATACTCCACTGCTCGTACAGCCAGTCACAAAAAATATCATCGACTAAACATTAAAGGGTTACCAATTGCGCGAATTTCCATGTACACTGCGGACCAAAACGATCCCATTGTCTATATCGGACCTGGGCAAATTTGATTTTAAACGAAAATAGGAAATAACAATCTG
>NC_071976.1:34431738-34459166 GCF_026283585.1 Hylaeus volcanicus | reverse complement strand
TATTTCGTTACCTTTTATTTCGGATATAGTGAAAGTAATCTTCAAAACAATATGCGACAAAAATAATTTAAAATAGAGCTTATTTACGTTCTGTTGGAATAAATATTTACAAATCAGCAAGACTGATTGCCATGGGAAAAAAGAAATTAATTAGCCTCTTTTCTAGATCACTTTCAGTCCATTTACACGAGTATATACAAGGAGAAAATGTACACTCTGTTTCTGTCAACGATAATTTATTATCCCTGACGGAATATCAAAATTGATAGTCTTTACGGAGCGTTGATTAATGCAGCTATTAGTGCGTTCAGATAATCAACTGGAAAGAGTAGTCGTAGTAATCAGTTGGCGTTTTAGATTGTAACATTTTCTCCGTTTCATTGAAAATTACTGTTCGTTAGCGACGATTAGAGTTCCGGTAATGAGCAAGAATTATTTGTTCGCTGTCTGATATTACTGTGGAAATATTTTCTTTTACACTTTCTTTTTATTTTCATTTGCTTTTAAATGATATTTAATTTCATTTCTGTGTTACAACTAAATTTCCTTAATTTTCATACTGTTCCTTCTGTACATTAAGATTGCTTGCCAAAAATTTCTTTCTTGCAAAAAGGAGGAAAGTACTATTTACTTACATGCATCAAACAGCTAATTGTACGAACCTGAATATATCTTAAAATACCTTTAAATATATTATAAGTAATATATCTTTCAATATTTTGTATCACTGATTACTTTCTTTGAAAAGAATAATTTGTTACATTATCAACCTTTTATGTTCTTATTATTAGACTTATTGTCATTAACAGTTAATTATATATACTACATAGTCATGGTCTTATTGCAATTTAAATTCATTTTGTGTTAATATTAAGTAATTATGTTTTACTAATTTCGTCTTTTTAATTTAAATGCATACCTAACGCTTGATAATCCTTTTAGATTGTTTATTATTTTGATTTTCTCTTATGTAAAATATTTCTTGCATCCATTCCAAAAGCCATTACTCTATATTCTCTACTAGCTTCCACTGTTATTCCTTATTCTACCTATTCATCGATCGAAAAAAGGTGTTACTAATTTAAGAGTGGTTTTGGGCATTTATAGAAACACCTCATGATTTCTAGCGTTTATCACGCAACGACCATTCGCGACCGAAGGAAATGTAATAATAGTTTGCAACACGCATAGCACTTAAGGGGGAATTCTCGTTCGACGAATCATAAAAAGGCGATACATATCTGCAAATACTTATGCATTACAGCTACTGAAAGTAATGTTTGTCAAAGGGTTAATCGACAAGCTACGTGTGTTTTAATTTTAGTATTCAACTTACGAACACCTACTGTAATTTGTTTATTTATGTATCATCAAATTACATTCTTTGTGTATGATTCTGGTTAGAGTACTTGTATAGATTATGATTTTAGTGTATCGATATGTCTAGAATGAATAGAACTACAGTAGAACATCCATTATGTGAACACAATTAGTTCACATAATGGATGTGACAAAAGTGTTCAGATATGAGAATTTTCACACGATGGAATAACAAGTAGTTGGCATTTTATTTGTCTTAACAATTAAAACAAAATAAAATGAAACGAATACAATTTAATTTTAATTAACAAAATACAAAATAAGTTAATAAAAATACGTAAATACAAAATACAAAATTCAATTAACAAGATAAAAAATAAGAAAGAAACAATATTGTTCGATCTTTCTACTTTTTAACAAAATTAAAGAATCGAATTCTATGGATATGAAACTTTTTGGCAGCTAAATCACATAATTTGTTCCATATAACTTTGTACAGTATCGAGTTCCTTTTAGCCTCCAAATCGTCTAAATCTTTTTTTAAACACAGTGAATGCTTCGAAGTGAGATATTCTTCGGTTATACTCTGAACAGTTTTTAATACCATATTTATGGTTTTTTTTTCCATATTGGTAAATCATAGATATTACATCGTATTTATATACCATTCGTGTTTAATTAAAAACCAAAATTCTACAGATCCTTCTGGAGAACCTTTTAGTTAATAATTTCGCAATTGCATCAGATAAAACTCTACAAATTTAATTTACGTTTTTTAAATACGGTTCCATGTGCATAAATATGAAGAAATTTCTAATATCCGACTTTTCTACATTATTTGTTACATTAAATTTCAGAATATTAATCGAAAAACGAAATGTCGAAACACAGCGAGATTTTAAAGTTCCGTGAAATCTCTGTTTGCTGTGGTCGGTGTACCGAGTGGAACTCTTCTAATTACGAGGACAGCGGTGGAAACAATGAGATCCAGGACACCCAACGTGGCTCATAATCAGCTAGCACAAGCGTGTTATCAATGGGAAGCAGAAACAACGCGAAGGTACCTCGAAGCAAGAGGGTAATTCCCTTCGACGATGGCTACCAGATCTGGCCACTTTTCAAATATTATTTCAAACAGTACTTTACTATTCTATTTTCATTTCGTGGCTAATTAATTTTGTAAATACAAAGTGGTACGATATTTTTTGCAATAACTTTGAAAGTACTATTTACAATTCTATTTATTCGTAATTACAAGTTTTCGATATCTATTAAGGGGTTAGTCGCAGCCAGGCAAATGAAAACGGAAACTTTCTTGTGTTTCTTGTAAGGTATTAAATGATACTTTTTAGTATTTTAATTCGCCAAAAAAATGTTGTATTTCATAGGTTTCATATTAGTAAATTTATCGCACGCTAAACAAATGTTGCAATAAACGAAACATGTGATAATCCGATAGGAGAATATCGGAATAACACGATAGTAATGTTTCCCAATTAAATTTATTTAACTCATTCAGACCTAGTGTCCACAATTGAGGACACAAAATTTAAAATTTGTCCTTATTCGTGCACATTGACGAAAAACTAGTTTTCCTCAAAAACTACCCTATTAGGATTTCTTTTTACTTGTCCCATACTAATTTTAGTCCAAGTTAATCCTGAAAATTAAATGACATTAGTAGGAGAAAAATACCAATTTAGGTCTAAAAGGGTTAAAGACTATGTTTTTTGGTAATAAAATAAACCTGCCAGAATGGTCGCTATGGAAATGACCATAATCTTTAGTGGAAATGATTCCGTACCATTCGTGTTTGATTAACAATCAAAATTCTGAAGTTCTTCGTGGAAGACTCTTTATATCATAATTGGCTATAGTCAACATTAATCATAAATTCTTAACCCTGAAAATTGAATTACATTACTACGAAAAAAAAAAAAAGATAAATCAGATCTGGAAGGGTTAAATTAGAATTAATTTTTTGTTGCAGCTCCTTGTGCCACCTTCGAGTATCGAAAAACTACAATTTTCACAAGTTTATCTCGACGTTTTGTTCTGTCGTGCACGAATGTCTTTGTTTTGTAGCCGAAATATTTTCTGAAAATTCTTCTCAAGATCTGATGGTAACGGAGACGGGTCGAAGAGAGACGGTCAAAGGGCGCAAACGAGACGATAGAAAGAGAACGGTTATTATTTCACCCGGCAGATATCGATTCCATTCGACGACCTGCCGTGACCCGCCTGCATAACTCACGGCGACGCGTATACTAATCCTTCCTCTCTTTCTTCCCGATCCGTGCGTCCGTCTTCGTTCGCCCCCGACGATGCCGTCCAGGGACTCCTCGCGCGTCTCGTCGACGCGCCGTTTCCGTTCAGAAGCGTTGTTTACGTCCACCTGGAAAATTTGACAAATTCGCCGTCCCGGGAGATCGAACGAGAACGGCCGAGGAAAAAGCGAAGGAAACCCCGACGATACGGAAGCAAAACGATAAAATATGGAGGAACGCGCCGAGGGGAGATTGGGAATTGATACCTCGATCCCCCGAGCTTTTCTCCATAGTAACCTCTAGGGTGAATAGTCGAAAACTATGTTTTCGAAGGCGAATAAGTTTTCGTGGTCACGTCGTGTTGAAACTTGGTAAAATTTCGGTTTACCTTCGAATACGATTTTAACTCATAAATTCAAAGAGCTACTTGCGTGATTTTTATACTTATTAGACCAGAGGTTCCCAAACTTATTTGTCCTACCGCCCCCTTTCCAGAAATAATACTACTTAGCGCCTCCTGGAAATTAAATTTTTAAAAATTTTAATAGCAATTAACACGAAATATATATGTATCGATGTTTCTACCTTTTTTCGTAAAATATAGCAAAGGAAGGTGTAAATTGGAAACGTTGATCTTTGAAATTATGAAATTATTTATTGAACTCGGAATAGAATGTAATGCAAAAAGAAGTTAAAACATTCGAAATCGTCTTAATGAGAAGGTCGAACCTATCTATTACTGGTCAGCCAGTAATAGATGGTAATAAAAAGAGACGTTGCTAATTAAATGATTACTTATGTTGTTTATAATATAACCTAAAGTAGATGGTCTTCAAAATAGTTAATTATTCATGTTTATGACTATAATCAAAAAACGTGATGTAGGCATGAAACGAAGCTTTCTTCGAGTTGACGATATGGAGTACATATGTACATATGTAGATTAAGGAGCCTATCCTATTAAGGGCAATCGATGTTGGGCACAGAATAGGTACTGACATTCATATTAACACTGACGTCAGCCTTTTTCGGTTAACTACAGTTTTCATCTAATTATTTTTGTACTTATTTTCTATACATCCAATTTAACCTTATTTACTTTATTTTGATAAGGAAACATTCAAATTCCAGCCATAGAAAGCTCTCTTAAATTCTAACATTATTTTAACCATGATTAATCCGACGATTCATTGTTCATAAGGATGATGCAACATTAAAAGCCAATAGGATACTATTAACGGATAAATAAAAATTATAAAGATTGGTGTTGAAAAGTTGACCAACAAAATTTGGATGAAATGGTAATTTATCTATGTAGTTCTTTAATTTCCAAACTTAAAATTGAAATAAATTATGTAATTAAATTCTTCAACATCATATTTCCTAATGTATCATTTAATCTGCGATTGTATGCCAACAAGTGTACCGTAGTTTTTACAATTACCCTAATGTAAATAATGCTAATTTATTTTTGTAGTTCTTTAATTCGCAAACTTAAAGTTGAAATCAATTATGTAATTAAATTCTTCAACATCATATT
Source organism: Hylaeus volcanicus (assembly GCF_026283585.1). Taxonomy (NCBI): domain Eukaryota; kingdom Metazoa; phylum Arthropoda; class Insecta; order Hymenoptera; family Colletidae; genus Hylaeus; species Hylaeus volcanicus. The sequence goes on along the minus strand of NC_071976.1, from coordinate 34,454,039 downwards.
TCCTAATTTATCATTTAATCTGCGATTGTATGCCAACAAGTGTACTGTAGTTTTTACAATTACGCTAATGTAAATAATCTTTAGATACGTAAATATATCGTTACTTCTTTTCAATATTTATTTTGATTTTTAAACGTATCCTTTACATTAGGGTACAGACAAGTAAAACAAAAATAGAAGCTAAACGTAGTTATATCTAACAAGATAAGCTGTACTGACCACCAGCACTGCATAGATGAAAAGTAAATTTCAATTTTTGTAAGCTTTTTATTCAACGTTCCCAACTAAAGAATTAATCAGTTAATTACATACGAGGCATAGCTATACTCTTGAAATTCTAATCAATAATTTAGAGGACGTGTTCCTAATACAAATGATCCTGTTGCCATTTTGTATATCGTCTGTTTTGTATATCGTTAAGGAGTAACAATGGTTTCGGACGATGCATTATTCATTTGAATAATGACCACTTAAAAACGATACCTGAATAATAAGTAAATGGACGACTTAATAGTTCGAGTACCATCGACCTGTTTACTTTTGCAATCCACCGGAAGTGCTGTTTTCTTGGAAGTACGTCAAAAGAAATCGAGACACCCTCCCAAGAGAGTATTGTTTTCAGCCGTCGAAACATTTGATAAACCGTCGAAGCATTTGATAAACCGTCGAGTTTTAAGGCGGCTAGAGAGGAAAACGACAAGTATGACAGGAATATCGACGAAGGAGTCCCTCAATGGAGGATAAGGATTCCAGTAAGAAAAGAAAATAAAGTGACGCGGAAAGTGGATGGGGGTGGAAACTCGGAAAAGCTCTAAGAAACGTCGACACAACGAATCGAACGACGATGCCAGCGAGTTCGTTGGTTCCTTTCTTTTTTATTCTCCCTTTGGTACGACTTGGAAAGTTGCTCCCAGATATCTCGGATGTTCTGGAAGTTTCTCATTCATCGAGTGAGACACGCGGGCAACGTACGCCGTCGCAAGAAACGTCGAAGGAGTTTAGTTTGTCGAAAGAATCTGAAAATTTATATATTTTTTATTACATTTTCGTGCTAGTATTAACAACGGATCGTTGAGGTTCTCCCGATGAAAAAGAGTTCAAACACGACCTCGTTTGGATTACTTTTGCTTACACGATATCGCGGTTACTTTCAAATCATTGTCAATTACATGTAGTTGAAAGTAAACCGAATATAGTCGTGTTTGGGCTCATTCGAATCAGGAAAACCTCGCCGATCCATGAATAATACTTTCGTAAACGTATAATAAGAAATAGAAAAAACTGTAAAATAATCGGAGACACTAGAATCGAATGACAACGCTAACGAGTCGTTTGTTTTCTCTTGCTTTTGTTCCGTGTCTGGTACGACGAGTGCGACTTGGTAAGTTGGTCAGAGATATCTCAGGTGTTCTCTAAGCCTCTCATTCATCGGGTGGGTGGCGCAGACTGCTCGCATACGAGACATAACCGAACTGTCGACAGCGTACAGCGTCCCACCGATGCGCCGAAGCAACAGAGAAAAAGGGGAGGACACGGTGAATGGGGCTGTTAGGGAAAAGGGGGTCAAACGTGTACGATGCAAACATGCAGTGGTACATCGGTGCAACGCACGCCGTATATTAAAGCTGGGAATAAAGGGGGAGAAAATGAACGAGCGAAATGTACGCGAAGCGAGTGAAATTGGAATAGGGGGATTGTTAGACTTTTCATTGAAATCTATTACAAAAATGAATCTCGTGAGAAATGAACGCTGTTTCTATGAGTTTACATTTCGAACGGTTCAGTCTGTTTCTATTAAGAAAGAAAAAATATATATATATACGTTGAATCGAGTATATCTGTCACGTACGAATAAACTGTAAATATTAACAAATTTCGTTTTGTCATTCTCTATAAGGTGATACTTTTTATAAATTCGATTGTTCGACTGTCGTTTCTTTTACTTTAAGACAATAGCAACAGGATCAGACCACTACGAAATCTCAGGAAAAAGGTCCTCTAAGTTTTCAATTTTTACCTATGAAACTAAACGTGTCGGATGAATAAACTGTATATATAAAAGAGTTTCGTCTCGTCATCCCCTATAAGCTGATATTTTTTTCAAATTCGATTGTACGACCGTTGTTTCCTGTTTCTTTAAGTCATCGGTAACAGGATCAGACCACCACGAGGTCTCGGGAAAAAGGTCTTCTGAGTTTTCAATTTTTACTTTTGTAACTAAATGTCCTACGAATAAATTGTAAATATAAAAAAAAATCATCTTGTCATTCTCTACAAGAAGATATTTTTAAATAATTCATTCGACGAATTAAAAATTTCGTCCACTTGCGTTGGGCTACGGATCTCATTTCGTTATTAGCTTCTGATGTACACCTACGCTCATAAATATGTACGTGGACATTTTCTCAATTGAAATAAATATACAAAGATGTATAAAGAAAATTACGAATCTATTAATGTCGCTAATGAATATCACTCATGTATTCGTATATACGTTTTGTTGCATCATGTAATATATTTCTCCAATTATTTATTTAATAGCAAAAATTGTACTCTAACATTAAAAATCAATTTAATTTTCTTTCCATTAATGTATCCGCTATGTGTTTCTAAAATTTCTTCGACCAATCTTGACGCTCTAGCTATCAATTCTTTCATTGTATCCGAAGTAATATTATTTATTTTATTTTTTCGTATCTCGTAAATGTTTTTTCACATGTTTGCACTATCGGAATTCTATCGTACTTTCTAGACGAAAACAAAATTCTATCATAAAAATTTGAAGTCATCGGTTGCGGAGCTCACATTCTTGTGGAATTCGATGTACAGGGAAAAACGATCAGCCCGTTCGCCACGGTTTCTTGAATCCAAACCTCGATAATTGTTGAACAGTCGATGGGTTCCGAACGACCGACGATGGGATACCCCATGGATCACCCGGCACGTAATAATTATTCAAGAAGGATTACGTGCACTCGCGTAATTATTCAATAACCGTGTGCGCTCTCTGTGAAACGTACATCGACGACGCACAATCGCGAACGTGAGTTGGAGCGCAAACAAATTTCATACATACGTACGCGTGCGTCAGCTGTTCCAGCAGCTGCCACATACTGGGTGGTGTGTTTTAAATGCTCCCAAAATCGAATTACCATAGGAATCGAATTAAAGACCACCGATCGATCCGGCTCGACATCGAAAGTTTATTTAGTCAATTTCTTGCGGAATGGTGGAGTTGTTTGATTAGGCCAGAAATTGACCAAGTTTTTGCAAATATTAGTTTAGCTATCTCTATTGAAATTTTCATCTTTATCACATTAATCTGCTTACTGTCCGAAGAAGTTGATATCAATTAAAAGCTATGTAGTGTATACTTATCGAAAAAGATCTGTTAAAATTTACATTGAAATTATATAAACTGTAACATGAAACGACGTATTCTTCGAATGTGTTCCTCGTATTACTTACTTCAACCACGAATCACACATAATATATACCGGTGTTCGAATACTTTTACGAGGGACTGTACAGATGTAATTCGCATTGTTTCACCTCGTTACCGTTTGTTTCGTGCGGATGGATTCACCCGCAACTCTGATTTAGGCTTAATTAATTTTCGCCGATGTTTATCACGCAATTCGATGTCAACTAACGTTCAATGAAACCTAATTGGCACACCCACCGAACTGGCACGAAGTCATGTTAATCGTCGAATGATAATGAACAAGCGACCGACGGATTACTTTAATTAAGGATGATGGAGTGCGCGAATAACTAGTCAAAAGCCTAGCGTTCGTTCCGAGCTTGATCAAAGTCAAAGCGATGCGCGCTTTCGTTGATATCGAGAGAATCGCTGATACTGTTTAATGAACCGCGATGTTCGGCTTTTTTCTTGATGATTTTTCAGTTAACAAAATAAAAACAGGATCTTTGATGTTCGTGCGGAAGGAATTATTTCAAATTAATTCGGTCTGCATCGTTATGCAAATTAAACGTCAGTGCTTAATAAACTTCGATCTTCCCATGGATCTTTTCTATGAAAAAATATGTTAGTGGACCGCCATGGAATAAAATTAAATTATTGCAATTGTTTGTAACTTTTAAAACTATTCCTGTAAAAGACGCGTGTATGCGCTTCGAAAGTTTTAATTCAATTTACATTGCTTTATACTTTTTCATTGCAACTTTGACATGTTGTTTACTAACGTTACGCGCAAAGATAAACTTATTACTAATTTATAAAGAGTTGTGTTTAGTAGAAACGAGGTATCTATATCAGAGATAAATTAATCTTAAGATACAATAAACTATAATTTTCTGGTATAGCGTAGGAGAATGCAATTATTAATTAGCAAATTTTTCTTATGATATAAATATAATTTTTTAGAGTCCCAAATAATTATTTGTCGTATGATATATGTTAAGAGTTATTATTTTCTGCGATATAATAATAGCATTCTTAAATATATTTGCAAAAAATTTAATAGACTAATTGTATCGCCAACGAATTTGTTTTTATCGAATTTCTGTTTGGACATAATATATAATACTAGAGGGTTACGAAATACAAATTGAAAATAGTAAAAATAGAAGTTTGAGAACGTGTTTAAAAAAATCTAAATTGTTTTGGGTAACTGCAATGAAATTGTTTCGATCGAATTCCTGTTTGGGTATATTGTGGATTAAATTGTTGCGGAGGTCAAGAATTGTTAAATATGTAAAAGTATTTACGGCTTATACGTGGCGTTATAAAGTTCTATTGAGATTTCTATGTTTGATACAGTCGATATTAATTTATAACACGAACATAGAATAGATATCGAGAGGTTCTCTGACATTTCTGATTTGATCAAAACTGTTCATGTTATGTAAATGGGAAACAGAGCTTCGATTTAATTATGCATGTACATCAATTATCCCATAATTCAATTAATCCCATAAATAGGACCGTGATAGTATCATCGCACTCTAAACGTTCGCAAATAAATCAGAATTGTCAAATGTCATTCTCTCTTTAAATTCTCCATAGTTATCCATGATTTAAATCATCTAGAATTTTTTGCCTAAATTGTACGCGAGCTCAATGAAATTAAGAATCCACTTTTGAACTGAGTTATAACCCTTGGCCCTCGACCAAGGTTCCATACAATAAATAGTCGATATATATATATTGGAAAAGTCTATAAGAATACTCAGCTGAAAAACAATGTTAATCTGAGATTTAAAAGCGTTTACAAAAAAAATGTTAAAATAACGATAAATTTAAAATGGTAAAGATCACATAATCACCTTACCAATAACACTGTTTTTCAGCTGTACTTTCGCATAAGCAGTAAGTATGTAATCCAGCTGTAACCTGGACGTAACCGTCTACATTACAAAGCATTAAAGAAACTTGAATCAATTACAATGAATCTATTTAATATAGCTACCACATTCGCAACGCTGTCCACATATTTGACTCGGCCGTATCTTGGTCGAGAGTTGCAATTTCTATGACCATTGCAGCACAATATATTCGAGGAGATTGTACCATTATCAGTCAGAGCCACTAGCCAACCTCTCTAGCACTGCTCGTTAGTCTGACATACAAGAAGCCAAGTTTACGAGACGCGAACCGTTTGTTAGCGAAACTATGCAGCGGCTTTAAGCAACTCGCCAGCGTGCATACTATGTAGAGCCGCGGTTCGTTTCAACGACGAACAGCAACGACGAAATATCGATTTAGGTAAGTTCGCTGACCTTGTGATGAGAGGAATGGCCCGTGTGATTGGCTGAGGTGTGATTTCCGGCGGGAAGAGATGCCAGGTCCTCGATGGTTAACTCTGCTAAGGCGTCGTTGCCACCGCTGCAACCGCCTAGCAAGCCACCTGCAATGACGCCGCCGCTTCCTGGACTGCCCCCGATGCAACCTCCATCCGACCTTACAACGTTCGCAGAGGGTCTCTTCTGCACCCTCCTCGAGGTCACCAGTTCCTTCACCCCGGACAACTCTCGCCTCGAACCGCCCACGTATCTGAAAAAGAGCACGTTTCAGCCTTGTTATTTGTTTACCTTCGAACCCAGCGAACTGTGCAAAATATTGGATGAAAAAGTATCGAGCAGCTTTACACTCGGATTACTGCATTATCCTTGCGGATCAATGACGCTGCTTTAAGGGACTAAAACACTGTGTTAGGAAACGGGGTCTAGTAAACAAGTCCTCAGATTGTAATTCTTTTTGTATTACTTTCATTAACGATAAACCTACCGACGTTCGTTTGTAACTATTTCTATCGTGATGCTTCTTAACTCTTTGACGAGTAAGCATTTTTGGAAAATACGCACGGTTTACGAGTAAGCTTTGTTCCATAACGTAAACAATACTTTATTTCGTATATATGTAAAGAAAATGTCACCTTATAGGGAATGACAAAACGAAACTTTTTTTACAGTTACAGATCATTCATACGACGTTTAGTTACAGAGATAAAAATTAAAAACTTAAAAGACCTTTTTCCTGAAATCTCGTAGTGGTCTGATTCTGTCGTCTTAAAGAAAAAAGAAAACAACGGTCGAACAATCGAAATTAAAAAAAAAAAATATCACCTTATAGAGAATGACAAAACGAAACTTTTTTATAACTACAGTTTATTCATACAACATTTAATTACAGAGATAACAATTTTAAACATAGAAGATCTTTTTCCTAAAATACAATTTTTCCAACGAACTTTTGAATTTTTATTTTTGAAACTAAGCATCCTATGAATAAACTGTAAATATACAAAAGTTTTGTTTCGTCATCCCCTATAAGCTGATATTTTTGAAAAATTGATTTAACGAACATAAACAAAATTTCTCGGAACCCATTTCTCGAGGATATATATGTATATATATATATATATATATATATATATATATATAATGCTTCACAGTCAAAGGGTTAACTGTAGGAAAAAATAAAGTCGATATCTTTATTAGTCTCTGAGAGAACAGCTTGTAATATTGCATACATCGCGTGATCAAACCAAAGTAAAATCAACGTTCCACGAGAAAACTTGGAACACCCTCAAGGTCCTTTAAAATAAACCTCACGAAACTGTACCGCACGTGAAAAAATATGTTCAGCGAAGCAAATTAAAATTAGATTAAGATCCAGGATTGCGATCGTTAAGCTGACGGGACAGACTCGGCGCGTCTAGGACGTTCGCTAATTAACTCGTAAGTAGTGTAAGTCAACGTTGGAACGACCGATCGTTGGTGGATGCTTTTTCTTTATTATGTATTTTGACACGCCACGGCCAGTAACAGATTCGCTGACGCGAATCCTGGGAAGTCTCGTGGAATCGTGTCATTAATAATTCACGAATCACGCGCGCAGGATTAGGATTACAGCGCTTACGTGAGCACCTCGCGGCTGAAAGACTTTCGCCCGTCAATGCGATTAAAGCGCCTGGCTTATTACCACGCTTTCCCGACATTTCTTTTCCAGTCATTCACGCGTGACGTAGTGTTACAGGCATGTTAACTTCGTCGGAAATATGCGTAAAATTTTAATTCTCACAATTTTAATTCTTATCATTTCTATAGTTTTAATTCTCTTCATCTTTACAATTACAATTCTTGACATTTTAATCATTTTTATAACTATACGTCTTATAATTAGTACATTATTATTTTTCATAATTCTCATAATTTACAAAATACAAGGCACGTAATAATAATTACGGAACAAGAATTTTGTTTAACCACTCGTTAACCTCCTTTTCATGTTTCTCTTGGTATCTTTTTCATATTTGTCATTTTAACAAGAATAATTAATGTATGGAATGTTATAACATTTCTCGCGATAAATAATTTCCTCGTTATATCATAGCTTACCAATTCGATAAACTAAAGAGGACTAAAAAATATGAATATAAATTGTGAAACGCTTTCAATAAAATGCTCAAAAAGACGTCGTACGTTGATTAACAAAATTTCTTGAAATTGAAACGCTTGCTATTATAATTTTATTTATTTTAATTCTATTCACACCAAAGTAATTTTGTAAGGAATGAACTTCTGAGCGTGCAGAGCACACGAGGATAAAAATTGTTTCAAGAGCGGAATTTAATTTAATATACATCTCTATTACCGTCGAAAAACTTTTCAATTACGTTAAGGGCACTAGCATCGTTTCGTACTATGCACAGGGAAGAAGGAAGCTGCGTGGTTCTCCTCTTATTTTCCATTTCGTTAGATGAAATTCATACATTGCCATTAACTTTTTCTTTCGCTTCAACCTCGACTATGTTTCACAACTTTCTTAATTAAATGTTATAAATTCGTGTAATGTGGTTAGAATTATTTTTTTTTTTCAGTATAAATAAAATTTAGCGGCTCTGTTTGTTTTCTGTGTTACATCATTAAAATTTAAAATATTGTTCTGATTATATCATTACGATTGTATGATTTAACATGTCTGTTTTCCTGTGTTGTCTGTTGTCCGTTTTCTGTGTCACGACACATTCGTTTCAACATTGCCATTGTTTCCTACCACTCCCAATTTTTCTTATTGTTTTCGCTAATTTCAAGTTGTCGCAACGACATACGACATTCAACATTACTTGGAGGCTAGCAATTCGTTTTATTTTATAATGAAAGTATCAACCTGTCGCGAAACATGCATCTCAACATTGCCATTATTTCCTACCACTCCCAATTTTTCTTATTGTTTACGCTAATTTCAAGTTGTCGCAACGACATAGAATATTCAACATTCCTCGACGGCTCTCCAAGTGTCAACTCGTTAAGAAACTATAGGTGTACTTCTCAAGACAATCATTCATTCTAATTGCAATAGAAACTTTCTCTGCGCGTAGCTTTCTCAATTCTCAACTATTCGCAAAGCTACCCGACATCCATCATTCCACCTACGACAGAACATTAATTCCAAGTTGTTTCCGTGTTCAAGTATGAATTTTACGGTGGATGCTTTTCTATACAAGCCTCTCGTTCAACCACCGCTAATTATTTATACATTTCTGAAAAACAATTGCGTATATTCTTAATGATAAGCCTATTATTCTTGATATTATTATTATTCTTGATTCATGTTTTTGTACTCTATTTCGAAATTGTTTGGTTGTATTGTATCGTATCGTATTTCATATATTATAATGTAAACGTATATATGTACTGATAATATGCACAGCTATGTGCGTATTGCTAATAATTCCGTAGGGGGTTTAATAGCTTTAATAAAAAAAAAAAAAAAGTATGAATTCATGAACAACACCTTTAGCCAAACATAAACATCCAATCTCATCTAATTCTCCTTCGCTTCGTACTTCTTTGACTGTCATCTTCTCTCAAACATCCAATCACGTCCAATTTTCTTTTGTTATTCGTTCCATCGATTCTCAATTTTTCTCGAATTTGCCTCTAATATCAATCAATGTTCCTTCGCTACTTACTCCTTTGACTGTCAACGTTTCCAGAGTTCGCACCAATCACCCAAACAAAATCCACCGTGCGCAAGCCAAGTCGAGAAGAAACCTCCTGATCGTTATCATTCCAAGCCTCGCGATCCCACCCGTGCAACCGAACGAAGCGTAAAAATTTACCCTAAACGTGCGTTCCGAAGTCGCGATGGTCCTGTCGGTCTGGTACTTCACTCGGACGACGTTCTCAACGCGTGCACTCGTAGCCTCGCGACGTAGCCCGTCGACGTACACTTATTTCGCGTAAATCCGTGGAAACGTCGCTGGCCAAAGCCGCGCCGAGCCGCTTACGAGAGAACAGGAACGCGATGAAGAGCAGCCGGCTCCTCCGTCCCCGGAGAACTATCGCTAACCACGACTTCCACGTCGTTCGTGCACGTATCCGTACGATTTCGTTGGTCGCGACGACGCTCCCCCACCCTTCGACCACCTACGCGCCACGAACGGGTCTCCCCGTCGAACCGACCCCCGAGAACAACCCTCCGCGCCCTCCGCCAACCTTCGCGCAAGAACCACCCTCGGTGGCGCCTTAAGCTACCCTGGCAGGTTGCGCCACGTCGCCGGCAGATATCGCGCCAGGGAAACCCTGTTCTCCTCGGGATCGATCGACGTGACGTCACGTTTACTCCACGCAAGCGTCGTGCCAATCTCGCTTCACGTCGTCTCACCGACGACACGCGCCGTCGGCGTCGTCTTCCTCTGGATGGCGTCTTCGTCTCTGATCCCTTGTTCGCGAGGTCTTTGCTCCGAACTCTTCTGTTTACTTCTTTCTTCGATTCCTTCGTCGCTAAATGACGAGACAACCGTGGAGTTTTTAGTATTTCTGAAAACTATTGCTCGATACACAGATCCCATGTAGCTCTGCATAGAAATTCTTCGTTCTTGGATAGAAGGTTTATTATTCTTTCTGTGAAATATGATTACATCGAGATATAAGAGAGTCGAAGCATTCAGAGCAGTTATCGAAAGAGACGTTCACCCGAATTTTCACTCAAGTTTTGGTATTTATTATAATCGCTAGACTGCGGAAGTTTATGCGTTTACGGCAAATAAAAATATGAAAAAATGTACAAGGTGGAGCGGTGCTACTCGAGGAAAACTACAGACAAGAGAAATAAGAAATGGCAGGTAGTGGGGGTGTGGGGTGTGGGTTTGACTTTATCTTCGATAGGTTTGGACCGTATCAACATTAATAACGATATGAAAACTGGATGTGTTAACCTGATAGAACAGTAGTAGCATTTAGAATGTTTATCAATTTATGCCTTTTTGACATAGTCTTTACCCTAAAGTTCTATCTGTCTATTAAATTTACTCTTCTTCAAATAATCATTGAGAAGTATGGATCGCCCTTATTGATCGAGAAAGTCGATGAGAATTTCTTTCATGAAACATTATTATTATCACGCTTAGTATACGCAAACTTAACAAATTCAAATTTTTAACAAGCATACGTAAAGAGTGCAACTTCTATGACATCCCAGAACATAATAGTGGCGAGTTATTCGTTTTCAACTTATCCTTGCATTTTTCCATCGGAGTATCTCTATTCTCTACACGAGGAAGCAGGTGTCGCGAAGTTCACGGTACCTATGGCTAAATCGATAGTAGACCGGTGGAGGATCGCGATATAGTTGAGTTAATTAACGATACACTCTTTTCTTACCTATACAGTCAGTCCCATAAGTATTCGTACCTTTTATGTCTGTTGAAGAAATTTTTCATTATAAATATATACCTGTGTAAAATGTATTTACTTACTTATTTAAAATAAAACACTTGTTTGCGAACATCGAACCTATCGTATAATTAAATTTCTTCAGTAGACGTAGATGATACGAATACTTGTGGAACTGATTGTATACCTATTGAAAGTAGAAAGCATTACAAATATTAATCGATTCAATTTTAATTTGGCATAGAATATATGAGATAAAACGTAGATAACGTACGTAATCGAATTATTTGTAAGAATATTACAAGTCACTACTTTATCGCCTAAATCTACATTGTTAATCAAGTAAATCGGGTTCTAAACTATTAAACGCGTGTAACCAAATTATTAAAACTTGGCATTTTCACCGCAAACAAATAGTGATTCGCACGCAACGATACATCGTTGCTCGGCATTCAAACAGTTAATATCAAGAAATAGAAAATAATCGAACATTCTTCAAGTCCTTCGTTAGATTGTTTACCTTGAGCAAAATAAAGTGGATTATTTACATTGCATCAAAGATTTTGAAACGAGACGTTGAAACATGAATTGTGGTATAAAAAAGTAGAGGGTGTGGGTTGGGTTATCACCCCCGAGTATTAAAGTACGAGACGCCGGCAAGTCGTAAACGTTTAAAATTTTATGAATATTCTATCCCAACGACTGGCTAAATCTGTTGCAAAAATTAACGATCGTATTACGACAATTTGTGGGATACAACATTCTCAAGGGATTACCATTTAAACGCACCGTGCTATGAAAAGCTGCCGTTTGTGCTGCGGTGATTTATGAAACAATTAAAAGGATCGAGTGTGCTATTACAACCCGTTGTTAAAGACTTATGGCAGTTCCGTGAGAAATAATTTCGCGGGGTAGCCGGGACAACTGCATCGAACGAGTGGAAATCGTGGTCCAAATTAATAGAAAATAATAATATTTTTATTATTAATTATATTAAGTTGTCCCGAAAGTTTCTTTCGCGAGTTGCATTCAATTATTTGATGTGGTCGTGTTTATATAAATAGAGAATGTAATTTCATAGATATTCATGGTGTAACAGTAACGGAGCAAAATGAATCGTGCACGATTCAGTAATGTAACATAAAACATAAAATATTGTACATGTATTACTTATTAATAAAGCGAAAGAAACTTTTGGGACAGCCTACTGTTACATTCCAGAAATATCCTTCTGCTCGATGCGATTTCTTTCGATTGAAAGAATAATAGAGCGACGCGTCTAAAAGTATTCGATGTACTCGATTCTATTTATTTTCTTCCGAGAGCTCTCTCGAAACCCAGTTTGAGAAATCCAGGCGTAGATTACCAGTCGACAGAAATGTTTCCTGCGGTATATTTGAAAATAGGCAAGGTGTGAGTTCCCTAGTCTTCTGGTTACCATCCCGATGAATGGAAAGGACAATACTAAACGTCACTGACAAAGGACAAAGACGCTTATCTTCCTGTGTACGGCTACGTCCAATGCGACGTCTCCCTAGCTTAAATTGATTTCTCGCTCTGTTGCTTGCTCATTCACGATTGTTCGATGCTAAGGACGAACGCACACGGCGCTCCAATCCCGTGGAGTTTCCAAGTATTTACTGTCAAACTCAACATCGAACGTATTTATGCAACCGATTGTACGCTATCATTTTTTTAAGAACGTATGGCAGGTACAATCGCAGACAATTGCGAACGAAATCTTAATTAATCGAATGTCTTTGTAATTATGACATTTAAATAAACAAATTTATAGTTATAAACTCGTTTCCAATGTCAAATTTCGGATTTAACACGAATTTTTTGCTCCTTTATAACGAAACTCTTAATATTTTTAATCGGTAATGAAACTGTTGGCATTGAAAATTCCTTGAATTCAACTTCAAATAATAAAAACACATCATTTTTCTTGTACCTAAAATTAATGATATAAATTATTTAAAGACCGAATAACGAAAAACGCGAATATTCTTTCAATGATTTCGTGTAGTGATTCTCATAGGTGTGCTTTAGACGTTAAACTTCGCTTTTTTACTTCTGTGTCTAAATTCATCCCATAGCGTTCGAATGGAATTAATAATAATTGCAACGATTCGAATTATAGACGAAATTTGTTAGAACACCATAGGGCTAGAAAGAGAAAACTAAAGAGGCAGTATTTTCCGAATGCTTGGAAATTCATAATTACGCAGTACGTACGCGGTTTAATATCCACCCCGGCAACCGAAATTCCATGTACGTAGTTTCTATTCGCTATGTAAAACCAGTAATTAAACAGAACTCGAGGGCAGTTCATACGGTTCCATGCTGAAGCAGTAATTTAATTTATAAATTGTATTAAGGTGAAAATGAAGTAATAATAGAAATAATTTCTTGCAATTAATTTATCTTACTAGATTCGTTAATTATTAATACGCCAGATTATAGTTGTAGAAAAATCATATTGTTTTGAAAATGTATTTAATCAATGTAACGAGTCGATTTTTGCAATAAAAAAAACTGTAATTCTTCTATTACCATAATTAACGAACGATACTTAAATGGAATTAATAAAATACTATTTAATTGGCGGATATATAAAAGAAATTACAGCAAAGATAACCGATATAACAAAATATTATTTATTTTTTTTTTTGGGAAGAAATAAACATTAGAAATTATACAACTACTTCTTTTTATGTTATTTAATAAGGCTTCCCACGCGGCAGCCACGTTCGTAATTTTTACAACAGACGTATTATTTTTCCATACTTGAAACATGTATCAATATATAGAAAAAATCGCATTGAACAAAACAAATGATTTTTCGTTTGTAACATCGTACATTGTAAGAAGTGATCTGAAATGATCTAAATAAAAAACTGAAGCTTTCCGAACATGTAATTAATTGATTTCTAAAGGACAACTATTTCACGCGTTCAAGATGGCGTAACTTCTTGAAATACCAAGACGAAGGAGAGAGCGAACGATAATGTATTCAAAGGTTGCCCCAGGATTCGTAATCGTCGGAATATGCTCTCTCAGGGCTGGCCTTCTTTGTTGTGCCCTCGCCTCGTTTTGCGGGGTTCTCAATGATGGCAGCGGGATGCGGAGGGTCGAGCCCTCGAGATGGGGGGCGAGAATATTGAATTTCCGAAAAGCGCGTCGGGTTTCAAGCGGATGATACGCAGCTTGGTTATGCCAAAAGAGTTAGCTGCTGCTGGAGAGGGACCAGATTATGCCTCAGGCTGTTTCGTGCGTTACGGAAACACCGATGTTCAGGTGGTCTAGGGGTGGGTTCTGTTGGCCTAGCGCAGAGGGTGAGAAATCACTTTGTGTTGAAAGGCCGCGCGCTACTTCGGGGAACGTTTTAAGAAAAATTGTAGAAAGATAGCGAAAGATAGTAAAGAGGAGTCGAACTGTTGTATGGAAACGACTGCTAGCTCTTGACAATTCATTTAGTCACTTGTGTTAATTTTAATAAGATTATTGACTTTGTTTACACAGAAAATCAACTCGTAGTCTCGAAGCTGAATCTCAATTATTATTTATTATTTCACAAAATTTCTTGATAATTCTTTTCTGTGACGTGTTCATAAATTGTACTTTCCATACGTTTGAACAGATATTTAAAAACAACGAATAACTCGACTGAATAAAGATTCTTTCGTGAGTACCCAACTGCATATGGCTCTTTAATGAATTTAATCGATCGCGTTAAGTTAGACTAGGTAAAAAGAAGCTTGTTGTCCGATTTATTTCATTTTCCATGTTACAGAGGTTGCTATTGAAAATGTATTTAATTTTACGGGGAATCGTTTCCAAGAGAATCATCTTCGAAAGATAAGCCAATGCGATGTAACCCTTTGACTGTGAAGGGCGTATTAGAATCGTTAACTTTCCATTCCCTCTGAATTATTGTCAATGGCACAATCAAAGCTTCCCTACGAACGTGCCCTATATTCGTGCGCACGTTGCGGTACAGTTTCTTACCTAGAGGGGCTGGCTCGTAATATAGGACATTTGCGAGAAATTATTGTCGTTCGTCCAATATAGTTTTACATGCACGGCACGTACAAAGGAAATCAAATGAGATTGAATAGTTGAATCAGTTGGATGGGACAGCCTACGCTTCAACGAGATTCTATTCGACCGGGACGAATCCAAATTCAATGCAGTGAATCTAATCGAGATGATCACCACTGACCTACTTCCGTACCTTCCCCTCTTTCTACCTGTCTTCTTTTCTTTCCGCGAAGGTTTTAATCTACGATATCGTCGGTCAATGGCAAAAGCTGTATCGATATTAAATCTTTGGATTTCATTACGTGGCCGGATTCTAATTTCATTTCTACACTCGGGCTCGATTAAATTCTGCGGCGCCCCTCTGTACAATTAAAAATTTAGAAAGTTATTTTAATTGTGGTTCATCGTGTCCCCAAAGGGTTTACATGTCTTCCGTTCCCATCTCCCAACTCCGAATAATACATTTTTCTTTTGGCTTTTCCTTTAGAACGGGCCTTCGTTTTCGAGATATTTTCGTTTAAAGTTTTCGGTACGTCTTCTTAAGAAATGTGTAACGAAAGCATCTAGCGAGGTTCGTTGCGTCAGTTGGTAGAATATCAGGTTGTAACGCTGCTGGCCCGGGTTCCAATCTCGGCGGGATGTTGCTTTCTGTTTTCGATTTTATACCATAGAAATATACTGTTTATATATTATCTACTACATAGTGTATATTATATATTACCTTACGGATATCGTAAGGTTGAAATTAATTGCAAGATATCATCGATGTACTCGGTACACCGAATATTAATGTTCCATCGAAACTTACCTCTCGTGATCGTGGCCGTAAGAAGGATTGATTCTGCGCGCGTACAAGGAAGCACCGCCCTCGGACATGTAACCGTCGCACAAGTCAGACAGAGTTCTGCTACCGACGCTCATACCGCCACGAAGAACCTCTCCGTCGCTGAGGTAGCCAGAGGCGACGTCGATGTCCGCGTAATCGTGACCGACATGATGATGGGAAGAAGAATGAAGAATCGTGTACTGTCTCGCGGTTGTCCTGCTCGGCAAGGTCTGAAGGGCCCTTGCGCCTGGCGTGTAGCCGCGGAGCAGAGGCTGCATGGGCTTCACTGTCATCTCGGCCTCGTCGTCCGCCATGGAACCTCCAGCGCAACTTGAACTTTCAGACAGGACCTGTAAACGGGCATGAATTAATACTTGACTCGATGCCAACGCGGAAAGTTATTACTAGACTGCGGTTTTTATGCATTTATGACTGGCACGAATATGGAAAGCGCTAGCTAAACGCATCCAGAATGTGTTGCACTTATCAACGAATAAGTAAGCGAGAATATCTGGCATCGTGAATCTTTTTGCCATTAATTAGACGTAATCATAAAAGCAGGAAGATTTAGAGATATTAAAATGCGATACGCGTCGCCGACGAATAATATCGCAACTACGTTTATATTTTTATTCGTTCATGGAACAGATGAAAGGGAAGATTTTTAAATACGTGGATATATTTTGTAGGTACTTCGAGTTTCAAGTACTAATATTTTAACTATTATTAAGTTATTTGCACTGTACATGTTTATGGGTACGTTATGTGTTGTATTCCTACATATTGATCGTTACTCGGGAGTTGACGAAGCACAGTACAAGCACTACAAACTAGAGGCACAGTATAAGTATACAACCAGTAGCGACAATGATAAAATGAAATAATCAATTGAAAACGTATACGATTGTTCTAATTTAAGAGACACCAACTAAGGCATTTATGAACTACTTATAAGGTATTATAAATTTATTTTGAAACATGCATATATGAAAATCTCAATGACGTATATCTGCGCCATCCGAAGCCGACATGTTAACATTACTACGAATAACAGAAAACTGTACAGAATTCCTTTTGGTGGTAACGAGAATGCATTGTTACAAATTGTAATTATAATTCATCAAGATTATCAACCTTTTGACGAGCAAGCACTTTTGGAAAATGCAGACGGTCTACGAGTAAGCTTTGCACCGTAACATAAACAATATTTTATTTTTTATATATAATTGAGTGCATACTTTAATACATAAACTAGTAAGAAATTGTATACATGTTATTTATTTAATAATTACATTACATGTATCGTATATCATATTCTCATTTTTAAGTAGTAATGGAATCTAAAAATTTGTTACGTTATTATTTGATGAAATATTTGAAACAGCAAAATATGATGCATTGTATCAGATGAGTATTATTAATAAAATTACTATTAATAAAAATTATTATTTAATACCTTAAAAAACACACACACACACAAGAAAGTGTCCGTTTTCATTTTCCTGACTGCGACTAACCCCTTGAACAAAATCGTTTAAAAATAAAAAAAAAAAAAGATCCAAATCTTCAGTCCATTCTCAACCTATCAACACTTCCAATCTGTTCAAAGCACGATGCATGAAATTTTCACCGCAGCAAACAATCGTAACGATACCAAACGAAGGTACTAACCTTCTCCATTTGTTCGAAGGTCGTGTCAATCTTTCTATTGGGTATAGTTTTAATCTCGCTGCCACTCTCGCTGCTCGGCCTATAAATAACGCTACTGTCGCTGGAGTTGCTTTGACCGGTGCTGTTCGAGTTGCTGTGCGAGCTCTCGGACATCAGATCCGAAATACTTGGCATCGGTGACACCATTGCAACCGTGCTGGGATCGAGCTTGCGATGCAAAACGTCTGCCTTCAATTTGGTGGGCGTCGGTACGCCCGGTATGTTGTTTTCCTTCGGTGGTTTCGAAGTGCCTTTCACCAAGGCCGTGGGCTTCGGAATGCTGGATCCAGGACTGATCCCGGAACCATTCAAAGGAGAACCTTGCAACGGGCTGTTCATTCCTGGAAGCTGCTTGCTGGCACCAAAGTTCAATCCATTCGAAACCTGGCCCTGAGAGGGAACGGTGTTTCCGTAACTCGCCGTAACGCTCGGCCCGGTGGAACCTTCATGAACGATGTTCATCTTTCTGTCAGCCATTTCTTCCGGATTGTTGACGGAAGAAGTAGGCGTTTGCTTCTCGTTTGGGTTACCTACTTCCTGCGCATCGTTGGGACCCTTGGCTTTTGCTATTATATTTTTATTTTGCTGCTTGGACGGGCTGGCGTCCAACGTTCCCAAATGATTGTTCGAGTGAACACTTTCAACGATGGCTTTCTGCTTGGCCATCGTTGACTTTTCCTCCAACAAATTCGCCTGATTCATAGACAACGTGTGATCGATGCTTGATATGTTTTCGTAGGTCACGGAGACCTCTTCCTGATCGGACTGCTTGATCATTCCGTTCGTATTGCTCGTTAACCCCTTCTGCGGTATCAGATCTTTGTTCACTCCGTTCGGTGGAATCTTCATGTTCTGCAGGTGAATCTTCGCGTCCGATATCTTCCCTGGCAGCTCCATCTTGGGCCTGGCCGACGGTTGCATCGACTCGTTCTTCGGACCGGCAACGTTCTTCGTCTCCTGCGACGCGATTTGCTTGGAGCCCGACGTCAACACCGACGTATTCGACTTTTGCAGCTGAACCGCCGGCTGTTGCTTCAACAGATCTTGCAGATTCGAGGATTTTTTATCCGTAGCCAGCTTCGCACCCACGCCGCCGACTTTGCCGGCCGACTTGACATCTTCCAACGGCGGATTATAACAACCCAACTTGTCTGGCGTGGCTTTCGTCCGCGCGATTTTGCTTTGCGCTTTGCTTTGCTCTTTCCTCGCGGTCTTCGGGCTCGCCTGTTTCGCCGGCTTCGTGGACTGCAACTTCGATTTCAAAGCGCGGCTCTTCGGCGACTCCACTTGAACCCTGCTCTGATCGCACAGCGACGTCGAACTGTCGGAGTGCTCCGATTTCGCGGAGGAGAACCCCGACGAGCTGGAAGTCCTCTTCGACACGCCCGACGAAGCTTTACCGCGATCTTGGTTTTTCTCTTTGTTATTGAAAAGCTTGAATTTGTCCAGGACAGAGTTCTTATTTTGCTGAGTCGGCGGTGGCCCCGTGCTGGTGTATGGCGATGCTTGCGTGGTCCTTGCGCCGCTGGATTTCCCTACCGTCGACGCTCGAGGGCTGAAACGTTTCATGTGCATTCATTACTTCGACCTTCGTGGAAATTATATTATTGTTCCATAATGTATCGGATTGTCCGGACAGTTCGTGGTAATTTTCGATGGACAGGATCAGAGGACGAGTTCGAATATAAGCTAAATGACTATTATCGACCGTATAAGAATTTAAAGGGTAAAACCACTCTAGAGGCAGAAAAAGGACCTAAATTTGACGATTCATTTTGGGAGTGCGACAAATGGAATAGAATTTCTTTTCAGAGAGTTTATTTAACACGTATCGAAGAACGAAAAACAATTATTTTATTGTAGATCGTTAATTTTTTGTAGAACTAACTTATCCATTGTTATAAAATGCTGGTTGTTTTCTTAGTTTTTCTGGTTGGAATGTAAAGCTTGTTTCACAATTTCTTCGATAAAATAGAGACTCCCTTACTTTATTTACACTAGTTAACCAACTCAACAAAATGTTCCTCGGCAAAATGTTTTTTGCGAAACAAATAGTATTTCAGTTACTATAATTTCATGTAGGCGAAGAGAAATGTTAGGTGTTGAGTACCGAATATCGAAACTATCGAAAATAATTCTATATACTCCGAACTATAGATTTTACTTTAATTATGCACTTTAAAGAAGTTGTAGCACAGGAAAATTTATGTGTAATTTAAGAATTCCAAGACGTGAATCTCGTAAGGAATAATCAAAATATGACGGTAATTTAGGAAAAATTTCTTCAAATTGTTTGGTAAACTACTGGTACTTATTCTTGAATCGTAATTGAACGGATATAATTATTTACCTCGGCGTAGTAGCTGCAGGTTGTCTATTGGTTGAATTCTGATTTCTAGGCTGAGGTATAAATGACAGCCCGCCTTGGAGCGTCTGCTGTTGGCTTGGACTCGTGCTTCTTGAGCTATTAGCACTTCCGATACCACCGTTTCCGTGTTTTAAACCGCCTGGAACAGGAAAATGATCGTACATTTTAACTACCGAACTATTAGATAACTACTAAAATTCTCTGCGATAAAACGGATAATCTTAGCAAAGTCTTTACAAGAAAGAATAGGTAAGTCCAAAAAAGGATTTAGAAAAGAGAACAAAAATATCTTCAATTCGTTCGTTACGAATATTATAAAATAGTTCGATGTCAAAAGAAATGAATGAAACAATCCAATTTAGTCCACCTTCCTACAAGCTTGATTTGATCTCTGTCAAGCAACCGTTACAAGCTTATCTGCAACATTTAATTGAACGGACGACGATAAACGCTCATAAATATCCCCCGTCATCCTTTTCTATTACGTTTGTGCTGCCATTGGCCGCGACTCAATAAAACGATGATCTGTTGGCTCATTAAGCAAATACAGTCGTAACGCTGTACCAGCTCAAACTCCTTAGCTGTGTCTGGGAAGTATACGCTGTTTGTAGACAAAATAAACCACGAGTACGGTACACGCACGTGATAGCGTGCATTTACCACGCAAGGAGATTAATTCCCCGCTGCTCGTTCCTCAATCTGTCACTACTGTGATCGCAGACGTGCTTTCCACCCAGCAATTCGCGTTATCGTGGGACAAAGTTGCACCGTATCGTTGTCGTGTTAATAGATAATCTCCCAATCAAAGCATGCACGTTTTGCAATAGGTTGCATACGAGTCATATAGAGACAAATCATCGTTAGAAAATTTGTTGGATTTGGACTTGTATCAGAAATGAAAATAAGAAATAATTATTTGAAAATAATTTATTAAGAGCTGTTTGTTTCGATACAGTTATACTTTTTTTTTTTTAAATTTCAAATTTAACAGTAGCCATACTGGTAGTTAATTTGTGTACTAGAACAACTTGTGTATCGTGTACAAGAACTCTGCGAATAACTAAATAGAAAAGTAATGGTTCGAAGAAGGAAATCGATAGACGAATGATCGCAGTAACGAGAAAATTTTAGAACAGATTGTACAGCGCATCTAAATTAGCGCAACGAAGATCTCTCGATAAGTCCACAGCTAGATCGCGGAACAGCTGTATTATCTCGATTCACGCTACTGCCAGCTGGCTGGAATTATGCAATTTATTGCCCGCGTCTATGTTCATGCTGATTTGTAATTAGTGGGGAAACAGAGTGATTTATTTTCGAGGCATTCGTGCAAATTCACGCGAAAAAAAAAATACAAAAATTGTCTGTTGAACGACTTTGTGCCAACGAACCTTAGGAAACTTGTTAAAATAATCTAGAATTCTTTTTTAATAAATACTGACTATTGTAATATATCTCCCAAACATTTTCACAACCAGTCCCAATCAATATTCATAAGCTCGATGGTGTGTTATACAACAAACGATCAACCTTAACGATCCAATCGCGTTCAATCCATAATTCAGAGCCACGCATATTGTTGCCGTTTGGGAACAATCCAGATCCATGAATTTAATGGCATAATCGCAGCAACGCCGTGGCAGCTTTTCCCGCGGTGAATTGCATTAAGGGCCACGGAGCATCCGTAAATCAATTCCACTGTCTTCTTAAATTAATTCGGCCACGTTGGTCTCACGTTCGATCCTCGTTCGTCGCTGTAATCACATCACCCGCGATCGTTCTTCATTGGCACCGATGCTGACAGTTATTCGTTTTAACAACGACAACCCAATTCGTTCTGGTCGGCTCAATTGTCAGCGTACCGTGACACGAATCAAGCCAACGCGAGATAAACGACGGTGTGATCCGAGCTGAGAAGTTTCATGTTGTTGGGGATCTATGATGTTTGATTTTATATGAAACGTATTAAATACTAAAACTACTGACGACATAAGCCAACCTATTGTACATGTGGGTATAACTTTCATCTAAATCCAGTCACTGTTCACACTTTGTTTCGCAATATTTGATCCGCCATTTTGAATTTATGAATTCTGAATGCAGGTTTGGAAACAGCGCCTCCAAAAACCCATGTATACCAAATTTCATTCAAATCCATTCACTTTTCGCATTTTGTGCCGCCATGTTGGATCCGCCATTTTGAATTTC
>NC_071976.1:34428737-34431728 GCF_026283585.1 Hylaeus volcanicus | reverse complement strand
CATTTTGAATTTCTAAATTCTGACTTCAGATTTGGAAACAGCGCCTCAAAAAACCCATGTATACAAAGTTTCATAAAAATTCGGAAAAATCTCATTAAATGTTCGAGACAAACAATGTAAAGGTGATTGTTGTCAAATTCTTCCAGAAAATACTACGTTAGACACTATGTTTACGATGTTGACTACTTTACTACATAGTGAGTACGGATTCCAAGGAATTTATGTAGATACTATGTCAATCATCCGTTCGTAATTCTCTAATTGGACGATTATCGATATTTAATAAACGAAATAAATTTAAGTCACTAGTATCTTCAATTGTGTAAAGGTTAAATCAATATTTTTTAATTCTGGATACTCTTAAATTGAAGTAAGTTAATTCCTACAGTGTTTTTTTTGATGCAACCAAACGGTACACAGTTCCCCTGTTGGAATATAAATCAACTCGATAGCGGAACGCTTAAGATTTCATCTAAACCGTGACGATTTGAAGAAGATTAATCAGTACTTTCGCGCCCCTATGGAAACCTCGAGTCACGAGGTGTCGTAATAAATTCGATTTCTTTTTTATCAGAGGATTCTGCGGGGCATCGCTGAGAAAGAAGAAGGAATGGAGGGGCGATACGGAGGAGTTTAAAACGTGACCAGGCATTAGGGTTTGCCAGTCATGAGAATGATTCATCGTAAGTTGGAACACCGGCGATCGATCTTGCGATACATTAACCGCATCCCTGTGCTTTGAATCCTGAAAGGATGCCCACGAAGTATAGGAAGCAGGAACCAATTGTGACAACATCATGAACTTATCCTTATTTTGTTTATTACTATGAAGATTCCAGGTGTTGAACACCTGGTACTTCCAAGTTGTTGATTAGCATGCTTTTGAAATTATTGAAATATTTGAGTAAAGTGTAATTAACCCTTTGAGTGGGAGACAGCGAGAAAAAGATAGTTCGTTAATGAATTCGTTGAAAAAGATAATTCGTACCTGCTTGAACAACAGTGTTTCGTTGATGGTGGTATTCTGAGTACGAGTCAAGTGCAACGAACTGCGATGGCTACTCGAATGGTCGCTTATTGAATGACGCTAATTAATCGCTCTACCGTGCCGTGAAACCGATTGCGCTATCCCACGAATGTTTGGCAGCCAATCTAATTTATTTGCTTATTTATTCGTTCATTTCGGTGGGTATATTCTCCCGATTACGATAACCGGAAAGTTATCCAAAAAAAGAACATTCTATAATATACAATAAATAGTGTTATGGAAATCTGTTTATCTTTGATTCGTTATTCAAAGTTTTATCCATTATTTTTCGAAGAATTACACACTGCAATACATCATTTTCTTCTTGATATTTATATGTGAAGATTACAGGTCATAAGTTTATTTTACCATTTATAATTATAAATATATTATTATTCACGATAAGAAGCTGTAACTGGTCTTGTTTGTATGTATTTATATATAACTCTTTTCAATCAAGAATGACATGTCTTCTTTATCTTTGTATTTTTACATGATTGTCAAAGATAAAAAACTGTAACAGGTCTTGTCTCTTAACATTTATGTATAATTCACGATTAAACCGCGCCACAAGCTCGAAAAGGTTAAGAGCCACTGCACTAATTAATCCCGTCACGATTGGACGTCGTCGAACCAAACCGTACACTTTGCGACTCATTGGGTCGACGATCGAGCGCCAGAACCGTCGCGTTTCCAATTGAATCACGACTAATCCACCGATCGCGGGGCA
Source organism: Hylaeus volcanicus (assembly GCF_026283585.1). Lineage (NCBI taxonomy): Eukaryota > Metazoa > Arthropoda > Insecta > Hymenoptera > Colletidae > Hylaeus > Hylaeus volcanicus. Next base: position 34,429,971 of record NC_071976.1, on the reverse strand, counting down.
AACGCGTCCGTCTGTGTCCTCGTTCTAACGTAAACTCGTACTTGCATTTTGCGCGAATGCATCGGTGCTCCATACTGCTCTCCGTACCGTGCTCTCCTCCCTCCCTTTGTTTCGCTGCTGTGGTACGCAGCGAGTGTGCATCGATGCACGAGGGAGCAACGAGCAGCAGCGGTTGCATTAGTGACGTCTTTAACGGTGTACCGACTCATAAGGCCATTGCATCCAGCAATCCTCCCGTACGTGTGCGCACCGACGCGTGCGACGCACGCGTGTGCGTGACAACCCATCATTGACAGGCCAAGGCGATTAACTTCAGCGTTGACTCTGGGAGACGTTGGCAGACATTGTTGACTCTTTCGTCGTTTGTTTGAATTTCCCAGTTGTTAACCATCCCCGAAAACCTGACAACGCTATCGTGGAATTTGTAACTCTACGTTTGGTACTTTTGAAAGTAATGTGCGTCAGAACGACTAATTTCATTGCTTTTAAGAGTTAAGTTTTAACAGAGGAATTTAGATTCTAAGATCGAAAATAGCAAAAGAAGAAATAAAATTGCAAAATGATATTTGCATGTGCGCCACCGGTGGTACACGCCGCCCGATGAGACACAAAAGTATGAGGGCACCCGTGGTACACGCCGGCGCTGCTATTTGTGTTCGTCGCCATGAGGCGGCGCGGCGTTACATGCCATCTGATAGACATGCGAGTGTGCGCCACCGGTGGTACACGCCGGCGCTGCTATTTGGGTTCGTCGCCATGGGGCGGCGCGGTGGTATACGCCGCCCGATGAGACACGGAAGTATGAGTCACCGGTGGTACACGCCGGCGCTGCTATTTGGGTTCGTCGCCATGGGGCGGCGCGGTGGTACATGCCATCCGATAGACATGCGAGTGTGCGCCACCGGTGGTACACGCCGGCGCTGCTATTTGGGTTCCTCGCCACGGGACGGCGCGGTGTTACATGCCATCCGATAGACATGCGAGTGTGCGCCATCGGTGGTACACGCCGCCCGATGAGACACAAAAGTATGAGTTACCGGTGGTACACGCCGGCGCTGCTATTTGGGTTCGTCGGCATGGGGCGGCGCGGTGGTATACGCCGCGCGATGAGACACAAAAGTATGAGGGCACCCGTGGTACACGCCGGCGCTGCTATTTGTGTTCGTCGCCATGGGGCGGCGCGGTGTTACATGCCATCCGATAGACATGCGAGTGTGCGCCACCGGTGGTACAC
>NC_071976.1:34428446-34428727 GCF_026283585.1 Hylaeus volcanicus | reverse complement strand
TATGAAGGCACCCGTGGTACACGCCGGCGCTGCTATTTGGGTTCGTCATCATGGGGCGGCGCGGTGGTACATGCCATCCGATAGACACGCGAGTGTGCGCCACCGGTGGTACACGCCGCCCGATGAGCCACGAAAGTATGAGTCACCGGTGATATACGCCGGCTGCTATTTGGGTTCGTCGCCATGGGGCGGCGCGGTGGTACACGCCGCCCGATGAGACACGAAAGTATGAGTCACCGGTGGTACACGCCGGCGCTGCTATTTGGGTTCGTCGCCATGGG
>NC_071976.1:34407374-34428436 GCF_026283585.1 Hylaeus volcanicus | reverse complement strand
CACGCCGGCGCTGCTATTTGGGTTCGTCGCCATGGGGCGGCGCGGTGGTACAAGCCATCCGATAGACACGCGAGTGTGCGCCCACCGGTGGTACACGCCGATGTGAAGGTGTTAAATTATTTTCGGACGGTAAATTATTAACATTTCTAAGTCAACATATTGTCTCTATCTATAATGGAGCATTAAAACACGTACAATATATTAATGTACTATTTCTGTACATGCAGTTATCGTCAAAAAACTGAGCGTGCAAGTACTTTTTTGACGTACTGTATACCGCCTTTAAGACAAAACATCACCAGTTCACTGATAGTTGCACTCGATTTCCCGGCTTTTGATCTTCATCCAGCGCGAAGGGCACTTTGATCTACCCAGGGCGCATTTTAATCAAGCGCTTATCTATGGCCGAGAAATAAAATCTATCCGGCGGCCGAGCAGAAATTCGGAGTGAAAGCAGCCTTTGAAATCGACAGAATGGAAGAACGCGACGTCGAAGGAGAGCTTAAAATGATTAGTTAAGGAGTCATGTTACGAGCCAGTGCAAGCCGTGAGCTTGAGTCAAAGATTAGAGGAGCCCTTAGAATTCTCGTCGGGTCACCTTCTGGCTGAGCTGTCCGATTAGACTCCTTCTAAGATGACTAAGCTACCCTTTTCCAGGGAAAAAGTTTATTATCGAGCGGCTGTCAAAGGGACACAAAGAGCTTCAACGTCTGCACCGACGCCTGCCGCCAATCACCACGGGTTCTTGCTCGACGTCTTCGTGCTTTTACGCGATTGCTCTGAACGACGTTGAGCGACTGGCACGAGGGTTCGATGGCAATAGCTCGAACGTCTATTAGGAGATTAGATTGCAATTAGTCTCCTCTATCGGTTGACCGCATTGCAGACGCTAACGAGTGCTGGGAACGCTCCAAAATGCATGGACTCGTTTTCCATTTCCCTCTTCGCTTTGTATCCTCGCTTCTCTCCCCCCCCCTCCGCCAATTTCCTTATCGGCAAGGGAAGTTACCCAGGTGTCGATGTCGTTTTTAATCAGTTAGATGCCTCGACTTCTTTGAAAAGTATGTGGGTACTTGGAATGTCTTGCAAAAAGTAAGCGATGGATAGATTATACAATATACACACAATATGCATGGCTGTTATAATGTAGAATTAAGTCGTGGTAAATAAAAAATGCTCCGAAGAAATTTTTCCTCATTTGTCCGGATTAAAGGAACTTCGGGGAATAATAACATCGATTCGAAGCTCGTAAACGCTTCTTCAATGGCGTGAACGATCGGAATTTCCACTCGTTTCAATTTTCCTATCGACTCTGTAGATTTGGTGCACGTGTTTTTTCTCCTTCGGGGAGTTCACGCACGTGTGGCCGTCGATACGAATTAGAATCTGGGGTGGATTCAACAAAGCGGAGCCTCCTCTCGCAGGGTCCCGTGGGATCGGCTTAAGTCCTGCAGGCTGTCAGGGTGGTTGACTCATAAGCCCGTTGCGAATTTTCATCTCTCCTCTATCACGTTTTTCCTCTTGCTTACTAATTATTTCGCTACTCAATGAAGTAACTAACGAGACGCTAGCGACGTTTCAAAGGATTTTCCATAAAGAACTTTAGAATTTTATTTTTCGATAAAAAAACACACTCGTCGGCGTAGTTGCGATGGATATTATCTTTCATCGTTTAATTAGAATTATCTGTACTTTCCAACATATTCCGCGACATTTGTGTTTTATTAAATAACGAAATGTCTAAAATCTCGTTTGAAACACCACTTATACGCACGTTTTCGAACACAATTATTATACTGTGCGAAAAGGTATTTGAAAAATCAATTCAGCTTTACTAACACAAAGATCCGCAGTCTAATAATTACAAATAGGATAACGGCGTTGTTTATTGCGAACATAGTACGATTTTACGTAGATTCTAGGAATTTCTTGGATGCTGAATATTTATAAATACAGTTCTAATACACAGTTCAAATTTGATTTATAGTATCATCGATTGAAGGAAATTAATGAAATCAACGATATAAGCATGTATGAATTTTTTTTAAGGACATTTTGAACTTTCAGAACCAGTACACGAAATTGGCTGCCAAACGTTCAAATTCAAAATAATTTTCTGTGTGCGAAATGTTATACTCGAGTTCTCTTCGAATACAAACAACGAAGAATCAATACGAACGTTCAAAATTGAAATAAAAATAAAATATATGCATAATCAGGGCAAGAAACGAAATATACAAATAACTTCTTTACCGTTTTCTACTAATTTCAATTAAAAAGGAGATACGACCGAAACATATCGCGTGACACACTCTGTATATGTAAAATAATTCCATCGAAGGTTTTTCGAGTCTTTCGCTTGACGCTACATTGAATATTTGTAGATCGATCTCGCTGATTCTCGCGGTCGAAGTCCCTTTCAGGGGATTCGTCGTAACAAGATCACGAGGAACGATATCTGATGCACATTATATTTTCAAGTCCCCCGTGGGCATCGCAATGAAATTGCATTCTGACGCTGGCGCAGCCAGGACGATCGAGTGTTTTCTATTCACCGCGAAATTCATTTGCAGGAAGTGTGTATCGCGTCTCGTGATCCAGAGGATTAATTCGACGGGGAATCGTCCAGGGATGGAGCGGCAGAAAAATATTAAGACGCGCGCGCGGTGGTGTACGTGTGTTTGTGATAAGAAGACTTTCAGCACTCTGTCGCGTTTTTATCGTGTCGTGTACGATATTTAAATCGGAGCCACGGAAAAGAGAGCGAGATAACAACGTGGGTCTCGGAGAAAGTTGGGATTGTTAAGCGTTATCGTTCGAACGACTCGCAAAGCTTCTGAGAAGAAAGCATGCAACCATGTGGAGCCACGAATGCACCAAACGGAATATCGGTTGAATAAATTCAACGATTTTTATATCGATTATTCGTGTTATTGTTATGGCACGTACAGTGCAAGCAGAGATGGGCACAATTCATTTACAATAATAAGTAACGAATAAAAGAACCGCATTCCCATTTATTCTATTAAACGATTAAGCTTTCACTTGTAAAATGATTTCTTCGTTATGAAGAAATATTGTAGTATGTACAATCTAAGCAGAGATGGTCACATCTCGTTTCAAATAATAAAACACAACAGGTTCATTGGATTGGTGAGTATTTAACTAATATTATATATTTATTTAATAAATATTACAATATTAATATCACAAATATCGTATATTTATTAATGTAATTAATCGCGTGGCAATTTATTCGATCGAACAGCTAAACTCCTAGAGTTGTAAATCGTGAAGACGTAGTAAATATTGAATTATGCTCTGTGTGAACAGGGATGAACAAATTTTTTTTTTTGAATAATAACCAACAAATTATAGTATCGCGTGGTAATATATTTGGTTGAACAGTCGAGTCTTTATTTGCAAGTTGCGAAACATTTCATTTGAAAATTTCTGTTTTAAATGTCACATCTTGTATATTTTCGGAGAATAAATATAGCATAACTTGTACGAATATCAAGAATAAAACGAAAAAGAGTTTACCTAAAACGAACGAAAATTCTCTGCATATGGATGGTGGTCGTGAAACCGTCGATAAATAATGGAAGCACCGAGAGCTAGCCGCGCGAAATCGACGACTATTTGTCAAACATTTTATTCCCTGGAACAGTTTGCCAAGTAAATATTGTGACGCAGGTGCAACTCGGAATCGCATGGACAAATGATAAGTCAGTCTTTGATCCTGCCACCGGTAGAGTTACGTATATTGTTACGAGTTATTTGAGGTCGTCATATTAGAACACTCAACTTGTATTATTAGAAAAGATGAAAGTCTACGGTATATGTTATTTAAACTGCTAAAAGTGCCGATACAGATATTTTTAAATTGTCGAGTATAGCGACTGTAAGAATAGAGTTAAACAATAATCACGCAGAAATTCAAGACAATGTAACAGGTGTTTTTTTTAATTAAAAAACAAAAAATCTCAGTAGATTCATCTAAGAAATGAAAGTTTTTTTTATTAATAATTAAAAGTATTAAGAATTTCATTTTAAAATTCAGTGGACACCAAAAATTTCTGATAAATTAAGAACTTGACGTTAAAAACAAGCTCGCGACTATTAATTTGTTCATTTGAACGTCGTACCTACAAAGGCATTCAATTAACTAAAATTGTATACACATTTGTCTCTGATTGTACTTCCTATACATCCTTAACATTACTGTTTCCAACACCGATGTGTTTTTCTAAAAAACATTTATATTTCATTACGTTCAAGTAGCTACTGTAAACGAGCTATTGTAATTAATATTAAAAAAATTGTAAACTATCTTTAATTATTGTTCGTAATTAATACAATTCTGCCTTTACACATAAAACTGAGATAGACTGGTCGCAAAAGTATCGAAAATCATGTTGAATCTCACGATCCATCTCCGAGAATGTAGAATAATAGTAACCTACCCTAAGCGTATGTATTCATCCCAATTCAGCTAGGGAGTGAACACGTGTACTACGACATGTACTATGATCGTGTACCGTTGTGCTCCACGGCACTACACGAGTCTCATTGTCCACCAGGTAATTATAGCCCCGATACAACTGTTTTTATTCAATCAGGACTGCGGAAATGAATTTTATTTAAATGAACCTCGTTGGACTTTGATCCTTTCGATTCGACGAACATTGATGCGAATTCAAGTGACGGGTAATCCGCGTAAAAATCCCGAAATCCATTGCACGACACATGCTGCACCATTTAATTTCTCGTTCGTCAGGTACGCGTACTGCCGAATCGTATACGTATAATCAATTGAACCGTGCGAAAGCCAATTTACGTGCTGCCATTCCCGCATTAAATTCAGGGCTCATTTGAAAAGACAGAAAAGGCAGATTCGTTAATTTCAATCACGGTAATCCGCGTTTATTTTGCTGTTCTCGAGGCTCGATCCTACTCCACGATTCAACAGACGAATAACGTATTTCAATAACGTTTTGATATATTTACAAAATGAACATTACTTCCTCGATTCACGTAATTAAAGTAAGTACCTCGGATTTCAATATTTCTAATTGATTTCGTTGATATAACCGTGTTTTATTACTAGTGAAATATATAGTATATACATCACGTTTATTGTTATTGATCATATTTTTTGATTGACCGTGGCTTGCAATGTTCGCAAAGCGAAATTGGCCGATCTCACAAAATTTTATAATGGACGTTTGCTGTATGCACGAGGCAACGTCGAATATTTCCTGTGAAATACACTGCTGATAATCTAGACACGCAAACGACTGGAAGATTGAAGGATACCGAGTCCTTCTTTAAGGCTGCTTTGTAGCGAAAATACAGCCCAACGTAATGTGTAAAAATAGTTATAGAAAAAGGTACAATCGTTAGGTAAAAAATAATGTATGCTAGATGAAGTTCGATAAAAGTGGATACAACGAAATTGCTAAAAACATGAACAACGTAGTTAATTTCTGATGCAGAGATAAGTTTTAAGTGGGCACTCAAAATTTGAATTATTTAACTGCAGAAAGCTTAAACACATAATCTGTTCTTTTTTAATTACATGTATTTTGTACCCTTATGAATTTTCCCTACAATATTCGAAGCTCATCTATGAAAAAGGTAAATTCAACTATATTATTTTCAAATTTTTCTTTCTTCGTCAATTTTTATCTTAATAAACCAAATAGGAATTTCATTTCTGCTCTTTGATTATTAAAATTGTTTGTTTTTTCACTTCATCGTTGCTTTCGGCACCGATAAATTTACGCTTGAAGACGTTTATGTTTGAATTTAAGTGCATCCGTTACGTTTGAATTTAATAACAATATTAGAAAGTTCTTACTTTCGCATATAACTGTATTTTTGAAGTTCAGGTTAAAATAATTTTCATGTTTTTATTTCAAACATCACCGAATATGACCGTAACGTTTATGCGTAAATAAACAATGCTCGTTAACGTTATGTTTTCCAGTCGGTTTTGTTCGAATATTGCAAACAACACATGCGAATGCCTGAAGCATGCCTGAAGGTGAAAATAAGATTCATGGAACGGAAGAGTCTGTGCTACGCTCGTGATTGAAGTACCTACACATACACACACCTTTATCAGCCACACTATATCGTGGCACCGAGATCATCACCGTTTACTACCGTGCTTCATCAACTTCCTGAACCGTTATGTGTTCTTTCCTCTATCGTTCCTTTTATTCATTATTTTTCTTTCTTCCTTTCTAGCCTCGTTCCTTTATGCATTTTCTCCTTCGTTTTCTACATTTTCTCCTTCTCCATCTTCTTTCTCTGTTTCTGTTCAAATAACTCTTCTACATACAAAGTTATTAGGAATTTTCTATAATATTCATATCTGAAGATAATACCAAAGAAGCCCTTAGTATCTCATTTTCTGACAAAATACAAAAGGTACGGAATGGAAAGGTATGGAAAGGTATTCGATTTTCTAGTATTAAACGAAGCTACACGCGATTACAAATAAATACGAAATCCGCCGCGACTATGTTAACAGGCATATTAAAAAGAAAAGTCCTAGAAGCCCTTTTAGAAAACCGTTCGTACCTTGCGAAACACTTTTTGACAAGCATGCCCACCGTAAATCCTGGTGGAGATTTCCGAATCTAAATTGATCTTCGGCATTGAATGGCGCCGACATAAGAGATCCAACATCAAGGCGAAGAAACATCCCCTAATTTTTTATTTCGACCCACTGATCGCCTTTCACAGAAAGGACAATAGAGGGGAGGAGGACCTGCGAGGAAACAAACCGGAGTTAACGTCGGCGGCAGCTGTCGGTACCCGCGGTGTAAATAAATGAGACCACTCCACCAGGATTGTTCGCCCTCTTCCAAATGAATTGACAAGCCGCGTGGTGTTACTTCAGATGCACTTGGCCACGCAAACATTCGCGTATGAAAGCATCGAAGGAGAATCCCATATGGGAGGCATTAATCGTGCGTGACGCATTCTAAGAACTGATTTCGACGTAAAAATCGATCGATAACGAGGCTTGCCATTACACAGAAGTAGTCATCGTATCGAGATCGCGTTAATAACAGCTAGAACTGACCAAATTCTATTTGATATTGTAACGTATCGTAACGTGAATGTTGGATAAATGTTTATATTTAAACCGCTAGTTTAAAAAAAAAAAAATGCTGACAAATCCATTTTTCAGTTAAAGTATACAAGACTGACCATCCAGAACGATAAACTTAAGAAGAATCGAAACCATAATCGATTCTTTTTATCCCACGAAGTAAAAGGCTCCCTTAACCTTCGGTACACGCGAGAAAGGTCCTGCGTTACTCCTTTGATCCGATCGAACTTTACGTTCGGTACGAGTATGAAAATCAGCCAGCATAAAAAAGATGGGCAAGTAAAATTTTTATAGGGTGCCATAAATATTGTTCGCGCCTCGTTTCCCCGGCATCTAGGAAATCCTGCATAAATATTCGAACAACTACGGGAGCAAGAATGCGCATAAAGGAAGTCCACTCGCGAACATTCGACGCTTGGGGATGCCGAAAAAGCTTCGGATCGCCCTTGCGTCGTTGCTTAGGTGCAGATTATACGGTTAGGGGAGAGCATCCTGGCTACTAACCGTATCGGAAATATCGTTCTGTGGATTTTCGAGCTCATCCCCTAAATTCGACTGCGTGCAGGAGTAACGGGAGCTGGAGAAAATACGTTTCTGAGGGCGGAAATCGGAAAATCCGGATTAAAGCCTCTCGCGGACCTCCTCGCTCGCTCTACGACTACGATCATGCTGTTCCCTCGGGCCAAATAAATGATATCTTCGAGATTTATCATTTCAATAATTTTGTTGCACTGATCCAAGATTGAATGTAAAGAGCTGCACGTAGCAAAGTTATATTTCTCGAGTAAACTATTTTTGTAATATCAAAATGTGTCGATAGGATGTATCAAAGTTTATTTTAATAGGTGAACCGTACTACTATGTGCAATTTTATAGCGTTTTTATTTTAAGGTTGTTTGAGAGATATATTAAAATAGTCAGTACTTATTACAAATATTCGACATCGTTTTAACTACTGCATCATATGTACTACAAAACAGCTTCGTAATGTAATGTATCGTAATGTGAATGTCGGATGAATGTTTATATTTAAACCGCTAGGTATGTTTGTACGTTTTATAGTTGTCAGTTATATTTATCAATTTGTGTTAGTAATTTATTGATTAGTCATTCAATTTGTACTGCGATTCGATTTTGTCTGATATGCTGTGCGTTGTCTTGGAATTTTGAAAGTTTTCGCCGAACCTCTAAATAAATATCCTTACAGTAATTAAATATTAAGCCCCTCGAAGAGTCAAATCAAGCATGTATTTTTCCACGTATCGACCTTTATAATGGATCTTCTTTAAGGAAGTAAAGTTTCAATCGCAATGGTACCACATATTCTAGAATTACCGCTCACTGTTTATCTTATATGCTAGAGTGACAGTATCTCGTAGAACGCAGCAAAGTAATAGTGACAGACAACTATCGATATCTCATTAATTTCTTATCCGCTTTAATTTGCATAGCAGACAGAAATAGTTCGATGCCGCTGCAACACGAGTCGGTCGGGTACGTTGCTTTTCACAAGATCGCTAATTGCAGATACCTCGCGAGGTATGAAAATTGACTTGCAAATAAATTCAGTAAGCGTTCCTCATCCGATGATATCCGTCACGTAATTTTCCCCTATAAAGCGACAAAAGGGGCGAATCGTTATCGTCTATTCGTCGGTTGAGAAAACTCTGGAATCGATAAGTCGAAGAAAGGAATATCCGTCTTTGGCGCGGTGAATTGAAAGGAAGCGCGACGAGCGAAGGATTGCATTGAAATCAGAAATGAATGTCCAGGATACGTCGGCGGGCTTAAAAAGAGACTCCATTCCCTGTCTTTCTCCGTCGTCTTCTTCGAGAAGCCCTCTTTGTCGTTAGTTTTATCCTCGCCGTCGTGGAACTTCAATTCGGAAGGAAGAAAAGTCGGTCACCAGAAAGGAGAACCGCGAACGTTCGAGAAAGGAGCGAGTTGAAAAGCGAGGGGCAAGCAGCGCCGATGGGAACGAGACTCTTCAAACTGCCAGTCGAGGATGGAGACGAGGACGATTAAAAGGAATCAAAGCGAATTCGTTGGAAGATCGAAAAGAACCGAAGTGAATTTAATCAAAGTGACTCGGGATCTACCGAATGGTATTGCCTTGGATTAAGAGAGTATCGTAGTGCGAACCATCGAGAAAATCGATATTTTTATACACGTAAAGAAAATACATTTGTTTAATTTGAATTTGTTGGTAGTACCGATCACCTACGAGAGTTGGTTTTATAGTTTTCTTTTGTTTTAGTAGGCTGGTAGGTTGGCGCAGTTTTATGATCTCGGACAAGTTTTATGTTCGACGTTCTCGCGTGTAATATTTTTCGAAATTCGAGACTAAAGTGAATTCTGGTCTCGAGTGGTGAATTTGAAAATAGATCCTTCCGAACGACGTTACCTTTTGTTAATTCTTCTCCGAATATAAGATTATGAGAACTTAGACATTAACACGATGGAACATGCAGGCAGCTGTAAGAAGTGTCCCAGAAGGGTGCCGTGAATAAAGTATAAAGGAAAGCAGTACCACGAGTAGATGATTGAAGAGAACCGAAACGCATTCAATTCTCGAGAGGAGAACTTTAAACGTGGGTCCTTGTAGACCATATTACCTTTCGTTAATATATCTTTGACGTACATTGACGTACCGGAATACGAATCCACTGTGGGTAGCTGCGAAGAGAGTCTGAGAAGGGTACCATAAATAGACGATCGGAAGGAAACCGAAGAGAAACTAGAACCAAAATGAAATCAAGTCTCGAGAAGTGACTGCTACATCTACGATCAGTCTCGTAAGTATTCGTGCCCTCTATGTCCATTGAAGAAAGACTAAATTAAACGACAGATTTAACGTTTCCAAATAAATGGTTCATTATAAATGTGTACATAAATAAACTTCTCACATGTATACAGGGTGTTAACAAATATATGGGACATTTTTTCAGGATCAAGTCTATTTGGAAACATCAAACCTATCAATTAATTTAATATCTTCCAGAAGATATTAATAGTTAGAATAGAGAGCTCTGAGTTGTGTTTTTTTTTTTTTTTTTTTAATTTCACCAGTTACCGTTTCATTTTTGTGTCCATCTTCGACAAATATAAATAATTGTTTCTTGTTCGGATTTCTTATTCGTCTCTCAGTGTTTGTCTATAAACACAAAGATTTTTCAACAATTTCAAAAGAAATATTAACGAAGCTTGCGCCAATCGTTTCTGGCGTCGGTACAGCTTCGATTTTGCATTAAAGCGTCATGGAGGAGTAAAAAAAAAAAAAGAGGATGTACTTTCATCAGCAGGGTGACGAAACACAGCCAGAGATTTTTGTTCAACCTCGACGAGGCCCGGCCGTCACTCGGCTGTCTCGTTTCGCAGCGAGGTTCAGCAAATTGCGATCTCTCCCTTTTTTTTTCCTAGATTCCCTTATTCGTCCTCTCTTTGCTCGCCCCCTCTTCCAGCTACCCTCCTGGAAACTCCAGCTTTTCAACGCTAGCCCCCTCCTCGTCTCTGTCACGTACACGTGTCGACGACGTGTCCTTTTCAGGACGTCTTGACGCACAGGCGACGCGCGTAAGTACTCGCGTGTATCCACGAGTCGGTACAGATGACGATGAGAAAAAAAGAAACAACACGCCTCGCGAATCAAACGCCGACGGCTGCGATTGGAACGAAGATCGACGTTTCCATTGGAATTTCATTCATCGAATCGTATATGACCGACCTACGAGGGGTGGACGAAATTATATGGACAGAATTTGTTAAATGATACATTTAAATAATAACGAAAGCATGGAAGCAGCAACCGTTATAGCTCGAAGACTAATAAAAATCGTGTAAATACATCAAAGCTTAATGAATTCGTCTTGAAAAGTACCGTCGCATGGTATAAAAAAAAATAATATATAGTTCCATTTGAGAAACGAAACTTGACCATAATGTCTCGTTAAATAACAAAGTTAACAAAAGTTCCTTCTCGCTGAAACACGAGCCCCATTCTCCCGTTGTTCCTATTTATGAGAGAGCGCGAGGCTCTCCCACCACGCATATTACTGAAACTTATTACCTTTGTATCTATTCCCTCTATACAGTCGCTTACACAACGTCTTACACACTTCTTATCTTTTTAATTTTGCTTGAATAACCACCACCCTTATGCTACGATACCACAGAATCTAAATTATCGAGGCCACGATAACAGTTTTCCTTGTTCTTCCATTCAGTTACCTAGAAAAGATGTCCAAGTTGATCTTTGTTCTCCTCGAGCCAACACTAATCTCCTTTCTGACTCTGGATCCTTCCAGTGTGTAACCGCATCATCGTCTCGAAAAGTCGATACTATATGTTAAAGTATTCCGCAAGGGAAACGCGTTTCGCATTCCTGGTCGCGTTTCATCGTGGCTCTTTTCCCGAGGAAAAGATGCTTCCGCTGCGTTGGCGAAAGAGAAGAGATGGAAACTGGCGCCAAGGTTTATTTCTCTTGGTCCTGGCTGTCGTGCTTTCTTGTTCCTTTTGACTTCGCCTGCGCGATCCCATCGCAGAAATACGAATATTCTTCTGCCTTCGCGATTACGTTCGCCGTTGTATTCTCCAAGTATTTTCTCATTCAGAGAAAACACGCGCGCTTTTGTTTCGCGTTATTTAATTATTCCGTGCGTCCTTTGTTTGCTTTTATATTCCATTCTGGTAGCAGTCTTTGTTCATTTGTAGCATGTTTTGTTTCATTTGTAGCATTTTTAACTGGCTTCGTCGATGTCCCGAGTAGGCGTATTACTAGCAACGAGTACTTGTATTTTCTATGCGATCGATTCTATAACGTGCTTTGCATATCATAGATTCGGTCTTCTCCGACATCTTCTTCGCTAGTCACGTGATTTGTTATCTTCCCCTTAGACACGAGGCAAGGCTTCCTCAAAGACACTTCTGAACATTATCAGAATACAGGAAAGGCAAAACTAATTTATTATTAACGCAAAACTTAATGCGATAGCTCAGCGACAAATGTAATCAAACGTTAACCCTTTGCGGTTGCCGAATTTTCTGATTTCAGTACATTTTTGTCGAGCCTCACTCGACATAGGAACGCAAAGGGTTAACACAATCCCGCAACTCGGCGAATAGTGTAATCGAGCACAAAGCCTGTCCCCTAGATGAGCGACTAATCGAACACAAAATGTAACCGTACTCGCTCACTTCGGTTTGATTACATTCAAAAGTGAGAAACGAAACTAGAATGGTTCTCAACCATAATAGGTGTGAAAAGTAAAGTATATTTATAACCCAAGAACCTCTTCATAGACCACGCGAATAGGACAACCGAGTCTAGATAAGGTGTGAACATGCGTCGTGTATATGGAGGGTCAACAGACGAAACAAGAGCACATTTGAAAAAAACCAGCCTTAGAGAACAAAAAGCTTTCGGAAGATCAAGGGTCCAAGTGGACAGCTCCGGGAAAACAAAAGGTAAAGGCAGACAGTAGAGGCAGAGCGGAGAGAAAAAAATCCGCGGGAAACGAGAATAAACAGGCGACGCAAGGCGATCGAAATAAATGGAAGCACGAGGGACGGGGTGGAAATAAAGGAACCGCTCGAACGAGCTTCCTACCTTCGATCTCGGCCCGATGACAGGCGCAGCTTTCCTCGTGGCTCTTCTCGCGGATAAATCTTACGCAGAACATGTCACCCTCTCGCACGACCATAAACGACCGTGGGCGACGAACGACTGCGAGGAATTCGATAATGGAAATGCAGCACGACGGCGTCGTTGGCTCCTGGTATAACCAGTAAAACCGTAGACGCTCGAGAGGTACCGGAGGAGCACCAAGCGAGGAAAAAAAGCAAGGAAAAAGTGAGAAAGAGGGAAAGAGCAGAAGGGACACGGAAGAAGCAGGGAAAAAGAGTACCAGGGAAAATACAGAGAGAGGGTTCAAAGAGTTCTGGCCCCTCGCCCTGCAGTATTTTCTCTATGTGTCTACCTTTTCATCCGCTGCGTCGTGGCTTGCCCGCCCTGGCCAGTTTCGTGTACGTGTTCTCTACCTATGCACGCGCCGGCGTCGCCTACGCAGCCTGCGCTTCGCATTGGTAAACATCACCGAGAGTCACTGGCACAACGAATTTTCAGAATATCAGGAGTACTCGAAGAACGGAGGCGAGCGATTTTACTGTGTCAAACGATTTCCGTTGTAACGATTACTGTGTCAGACGGAGACGCGAGAACAGCCCTTGCTTAAGGGTGCATGGGAGGTAGTCTGAGACAAACGTGTATGAAATTTTAATTAACCGAACATCTTTGGAATTACGATATTTAAACGAACAAATTTATAGTCACAAGCTTGATTTTAATGTTAAGTTTCTAATTTATCACGAACTTTTTTGATTTTATTTCGACAGATGTTTTTATTTTAATAAGTGCCTATTATTTTGCACGCACATTAGAAGAACGATATCCTTCTCTTCTAAGGAATTATCATGTTAAATAAGTTCTACAGTTTGTATATTTTGTCTTTGTTTCGCGTTTTTAATTACCACCGACACGTATATATATATATGAATATTTTCTAATAAAAAATTATATTATATTTGACCCTCTTCAAAATTCATAATTATACTGCGGATTTTATGCATTTATGGCGTATACTAATATGAAAAGCATATAAAACATACATAATACATGTAGAATGTATTCTATTAATTAATGCAGTAATACCAATATTCCATTTATCAATGCACAACATCCGTAATTTATTCATAATACTATAAGGACTGAAACGAAAATGAAACTTTGACAATGACGATAAGTAGACTGCGGATTTTTATGCATTTATAGGAAGTTTAAATGCGTAAAAATATTACAAAATGGACACAATGTGCAAGAATATAAAAATAATGAAAGTAAAGTTCACGTTATAATATTTGCAGAGTAAAATAAATTCCTATTTAGGTTCAAATGTCGTAGGTACGTTTGAAAAAATTTTTATTTTGCATAAAGATCCGCAGTTTAATGATAAGTATGCCCTAATTGTTCGACGCTAAAAATGATCCACATTCAAAATATCAAGAGTAATTACACGAGCACCAAATTCTTTTTAATTTAATAAATATCGTATATTTCGAGTAATCTTTTCTCGCAATCCAGGAATGATAAACCCTACCCCCTTTGTACTGGTGCGCATGCAGCCAACTTTGGTCGACACGAACAATAATATTGTCGGCGCTGAAGCCGAAGGGATGCGTGTTCAGAATCGAGAAAAGTTTATAGAAACACCGTTGCACGTACTCGCGAAACTGAAACAATTCTATTCATGCCCGTAAAATCGAGTTTGTTATCCGATAAAAAGGGACGCGTATCCCGGAACACGACACCTTCCCTATCAGCCTCCACCAAAGAGCCACTGATTTTTATTTCCGACGTTTCGTTCGATGTCATATTCCAGCCGACAATACGCGAGTCGGGTCGTATTGTGCGAGTAATGCGAGGCTGCTGGTATCTCGTCGTACAGCAACAAATAGATATAAGCCCGCTCCGCGCGTATTCTCGCGCCACGCCAAACCCATCTGGCGAGTTTAGATCAGAGACGAAGCGAAATTTTTATTCCGATAGAAATTTCAAGCAACGAATAAAAGATAAACGAATTTTTATCACGTATACGTTCGGTAAAAATTGGAATTTGCGTTGTGAAGTAAAATTATATTTTACGTTCAACGAATAAAAAATAAACGAATTTTTATCAGATGTACATCGAGTAGAATTAAACCGTTTGTATCGGTGAATGAAATTGTAATTTAAGTTGAACGAATTTTTATCTGTTACGTGTCGAATGGAAATAGAATTGAGACACAGTCGGAGAGAAGCACTAGCGCCAAACATGATCGAAATAACAATTTGATCCACGCATCACCTGCGGTACTCGCGCGACGAATCGCACGTCGAGGACTACGAAGGATAACCCCGTGTCCCGTGTTAATTTCCTCGTATCCGAACGTCTCTGTCCCCGGCAAATAAGAAACGTCCGTTTATCGTCGGATCGCGTATAGGCGCGAGCCGCGCCGACGTAAAACTGATTTTCACTTCCGTCGTTTCATTTGCCATCGGGTCGACCCCCTGGCGACGGCACTGAATCGGAACTTATGATTCGCGTCGCGTCTTTGTGCAGATGCAATAAATGCATGCGGGACTGCGCACTGCTGCGAGGGGTGCGAGTATCGCGGGGAGAGTGTTACACAAACGCTGGAAACACGAGCATTCCATGCAGGTGTAAATCCTATGCAAGTGTATCGGGACACCGGTGCAGACGCGCGTTGCGTGCCAACGCTGAAAGGAGAACAGCTGCGTGGAAATTCGTGTCCCTGTGCGATGAAAAGTCTACGCGACTTTAACGTTTAATTGCCGTCGTTACCGCCATCGACGCGTAAAACGCAGCTCTCCTCGCGAGACTAGATAGTTCGGCAGGATTTGCTTAATCGCTGAGAGTCGATTTTTATGGTGGCGATAAGTGAAATAAATAATTTGAAAAACTGGCAGCAGGGAAGATTGGTATGGAACGGAACTAAATCCAAACGTATTCTGGTTTTCACCTCGAATAGGGGGGTGCAAAATCGAGATAAAAACGGTTTTAAGGTATTTCAGGCTACATGGTTGATATTTACCTAGGCTACCGATAGTAATTGTGTTTTTTCACTAAGATGTTGCGACATTTTGTCACCGCGTTTCGTAACTCACTGATACGTGTCGATGTGTCACTATTTTAATGATAACATCGAATGACCCCTTTTGTACAAGAACTTTTTCACGGCTTCGAGTACAACGCCGACCTTTCTCATTGCTCGTGAGGAGTCAGGCTGCCAGAATTTGGTTTCTTTTTTTTTTAATTACATAGCAATTAAACTTCATGTAATTCCCTCTGTAAGAAGCGCGTCAAGAAGCGCAAACTGCTAGAGTTTTGGTTTCCTGTTTGTCGAATTTTAATTTTAGGACGGTTGGTCTTATATCGAAAATTGGCACCTTTAACAAAATAACGATTACATTTTACGTAACTCCCTCTGTAAGAGCGATACAATCATGGCAACCTGCTAGAATTCGGTCTTTTATTTCGCAAATTGCAAGTCAACGACAGTTAATCTCGTATCAAAAGACAACTTTAATAACGTAGCAATTAAATTTCACATAGCCTCCTCTGTAACGGGCATGACAAGGCAAGCTGAAGCTTTATCTGTCGTTCTGGGGAACATACTGTACGGAACAGAAACACGTATTTCGTCGGGACTTTGTGCCTTTGGAGAGACGCTCGTATTCCCTCTGGGTGATATTCTAAGTTTGGGCACACACCTGAGCACCCAGCGTCGCGATACGCGTTCAATGTGGATGGGGTGCGGGGGCGCGGGGGTGGTCGCGAAAGGTTAAGGGCCGCGAAACCGGGGAGTTCGAAATTGCCGAGGGTGGAAACCGCGGCGAATCTCCAGCGTGGAAGACACGGGAGGCTTTCCTGCGAGCCTTCCATCGAAACAAAGAGACGCGTCGAGGCGGGAACAGATTTCATACACTCGTCGATCCTTGTCTTTCGTTTCTTTGACGCAGTCAGCTTTCTCCCCCATCGAAGCTCGCGGTTATTTGTTCAATTCTGCCGTGAGACTCGTTGCGTACACGCGTCTTTTACAAATGGCGACTCGAAACATTTAATTCAACGTCCCGAACCGATGCTCCCTCGATCCTTGTACCTGAACAGCCTCTACTGTCTCGGTTTTAACGATAAAATATGTGGTTGTTCCGATTCTTAAGTAACAACGAAATTGCAGCTTCAGTGGTTGGTAGCGACATCGGAACTACTCGTTGCTTTAGTAAATTTTATTGGCTTTGGTAGATTCGTCGAAATTATTATTCCGTCGAAATTATTATTCCGTCGAAATTAATTTGTCCGAACGAATCAGATGGAACCAATTCTTTCGAGGTACAAGCTTAAAGTCTTTGTGCTCCTTTGAGTCAAAGGAATGCTGTTTTTTAATAGTAACGCACTTTCGATTATCGATTCAAACGAATTTCACCGTGTTCTGGGTATTCGTTCCATCTGTATGTTTGGCGACTTGATTTCACATGTTTGTTAGAAACACGATCGAGACAAATCTTAAAGAATGTGGCGAGGGCAATGAAATTCACTATCGAAGCATCGAGTAAATCGGATGCAACTACCATAACCGCTGGAAGTTCAATTTCTCGAATGGAAGAGAAATTGGAAAACCTAAGTAATTGTGTAAATTTAAAGTTTGTCATCGATAAAAATAAGAATGGAAAAACGAAAAAGATACAAATGTAATAACTTCAGGAAAACATCTTCGTATATTCAATCAGCAGTATTAAATCATGGGTACAGATATTCTCATAAGATCGTATTCTCTGTCTGTCTTCGATGAAAAAGTTATTAATCTGCCGAATCAGGGTTTTGACTCGAACAATAGAAACGATCGTAACCTCGCAATAGAATTTCTATCCCTTTCAAACTCAAGACACACCCTACAAGGCTCACAGTTTCGAAAAGAAGCGGGGATAACGAAGCGTCTCTTAGACAGGACTCACTGTATGTGCTTCTACAGTATCGAACTACAATTTAGAAATAAGTTGTGTACATTTCACCCGAGTAAATAAATAGAAACGTAGAATACAATTAACTCCTTACTGATATTAGAAGAAACTACAACAACAACTATGACGCTTACTTCGCTTTCAATTACTTTCTCGTTATACGAGCCCTCCCTAAACAGGATTCAGTTTATAATTCTATCTTCAACATTATTTTTCAACGTTTAATTGCTCTTTAATCTAGCAATGTTTTTAATCCAAAAACCTGAGGGTTTGTGAAAGTTAAACAGTGTACCCACACAAATTAAAATACCAGTTATTTAGTGTGCGTTTATAAGAATTTTCATTCATATTTTTGATTGATTATAGCAGCAAAGTTTGTCCAAATAGTTTAGAAACACACTGGAACGAACAATTTCCAACGATACAAGCACGTAGAGTGGAAGCTCGTCAAGATTTCACTTTCGTACAAAATGGAAGGGTCTGTTTGCATAACAAACGACACGCGGGAGGGCAGCGTGCCGATTATTGCAAAGGGCTTTCGTCAACGAGGACGAAATCCGCGTCAGCAAAGATTTACGCATGCGTTGTCGGTTGGGGAAGCTTCCACGCTTGTTCAAACAAAAATCCTAAACAGGAAAGTACGGAAACAACTAGAAAACTTCGATAAAATCTTCATTTACACGATGTTTTTAATCAAAAACAATACAATATCGATTTCTTCAATATCATATTTATATCTGTTTCCTTTATTCCGAGAATTTCTGTCGCGTTTAAAAAAAACTTTATCGGGCACCGAGTTTGTGAAAATAAACGAAGAGATTACTTCAGATTGATAAATGTTTCGTTTTACTGTTCTAAGTTAAGGAAAGTTAGAACAACTCGGTTCGGATCCTCTATATTGTATCGTAGGAGGGATGAAAGGAAGCGGTCGTTAGGAGCAAACAAGATTAGAACAAAGAGACACACTTCCTGAGCAAAGAAAGGAAGGAGGAAGATCGAGGACCCTGCGAGTCTTTCCCGAAGAAGCTGTGCTAATTATAAGCGCATACTTTTCCACGGTTTAGCGCCCGTTATTTATACGTTTTGAATCATCACGTGGAACCAGGGATAGCACGCGAACTTGTCCTTTACCTCGTATTCGCTAATTGTTTGAAACTCTTCGATAGCATAACAATTACCGAATCGTGAAAAACATAATTCACTAAACTGTGAATTTTTTTAAAATTTCATTCACACTCCCACGTTTTATCAGTGTTTCCTCTCTGTCTTTCGTCTCCTACTTTAGGACTACAAACAAAATACAAAAATGTTATTTTCCATAAAGATCCGCAGTCTAATAATCATACTTTCTCTAGTAAAGAGTGTCTAAATTTAGATTACAACGTTCATTAAATAGATAAACTACACCTGTTTAAGTTACGCGCGATATAAAAGCACTAAATTTTTTTTAATATTCATAATATTTCTTTGGAATACGACAAACAAAATATAGACTTACACATTTTAGCAGTCAACATTTCCCTATATTCAAAATAAATTCTTTGGTCAGCATTACTGTTATTCTTTAGAGAAGATTATCTCGAAGCATTCAGATAACGAAGATTCGGATACTAGATGCTCTATTATAAATCTCATAATTAACAGTGATTTTCGATAAATGCTAATAAAAAATTAAATGTTAACGAGTCGAGAATTACGTCCTTTATTTAATCGTTTAATTTTAAACGAAGTCAAAGATATTGCAAATTTTTCTTCGAGTACTCGCAAGCAACCAGACACTACGCATAGAGAGAGAGAGCCTTTAACATACCGAGTTGGACAGATAATTAAACCTTTCCAGTTCATTAGAAAAGCTTGACCTCGAACCTGACATCGTTTCACCCCTTTCGACCACGTGATCATCGAGGGAGAATTTTCATACTGTGTGAAGAACCGGTATGAGAACGAGTAAGTATAGTATTTTTAACTCAAACGGACACGAAAGCGGGGGACGTGGAAACGAGAAAGAGAAAGATTTAAGGGTCTTAGAGTCACCAATCAGTGGTTCTCCATTTAAAGAACCTCGATACACGTAAGCTGAGGTGCACGGTGAATTATACTCTCTTTTTTTCGAAGTACACGACGCGCTTACACTAAATGTACACAATTAAACCAGCAAGCGGAAGAGATCACAAAGAGTAAAAAGTAAAAAAGCAGTCTCGAGCAAAATATTTCCCTACTGCAGCATGATCCTTGCGAAGGAAAAAGTGTTGTTCCACTTTGTTAACCCAAGAAAAATTAAGAAAATGAACGCGGCACTTTAGTATTTTGCTCGAGTAAACTGTTAAACGATGAAATTGGGCATGCTCGATTACATATAACTGTGGAACGTAGCGTTTTGATTCGACGTATTGTTCTTTTTTTTTTTTTAAGTTGAGTGGCCATTGTAATCAAAAACGATTTTCAGAGAATCTCATTCGCAAGAAAACGTGTTTTTAATAACCTTTGATGACGTTTCCAATGTTTAAAAATGCATTCGTTAGATGATAATATATTTAAAATAATTTCAAATAAAAAAAGTTACATAACTTTTGCCTATATTCTTGAATGCAAATCAAATTAAACGAAATTATTAACTTAAATTTATCCAAGCCTGTGTAATTTAACGATAACGTTTCTTGCGTATCCTCATACTTTCAGCCATTGATTCCTACTTTTACTTATCTAAAATAGAATTATTGGAAAATATATCAGTCTCGGGTAAGATAAAGATCCGACAAGAAAGGAAATTCCCGAAATTGCAAAGAATTTCGCGCCACGGGTGAATAACTCCGCTAATTTTATTAAAATGAAAAAGATGTCAGCATCCAAAGATCAACGTAACAACGGACATACCGAGCTAGTATTCTGGAAATTCTGGCGATTACAAGAACTGGGTGAGAGAGGTCAGAGTTTTTAGAAGAACCTACCAATTAGAGGATGAGTACGCTAGAGTGTTAATTGGAATGCAACTCGGGACAAGAGCGTTGGAATAGCCGCGTTCTAACCCAGAACGCATCGAGATATCCACGGAATACCCGCACATTTCAATAGCGATGGAACCAATCCGGTAAAACACTCATCAATGCCGATACGCAACGATCCACGAGCATTGCGTTGAAGTATCGAACGGGTATTGAAACGAGTAGCATTTGGTACAGTCTGCACACACGACTGCAATTTCGTTCATTCCATTCCGCTCTGCTGCGAGAACCTGTACGAGTCGGAATATTATCCTACTTTTTTTTAACTCGAATTATATCATACACATTGCACCTGTGCAATTCGAATTCGAAGTAGCCTCTACAAGTCGACGCATATACATACTTACGTATTATGTGT
>NC_071976.1:34396742-34407364 GCF_026283585.1 Hylaeus volcanicus | reverse complement strand
CCCTCTGTAAGAGGCACGTCAAGTCAAGCTGCCAGAATTCGGTCTTTGGTGTCGTAAATTTTAAGCCAAGGACGATTGGTCTTATATCGAAGGACAACACTCTTAATAAAATAACAATTAAATGTCACGCAGGTCCCCTTGTAAGAAGCACGTCCAGTCAAGCTGCCAGAATTTGCTCTTCTATGTCTCAAATATCGAGTTAACGACGGTTGGTCTTATATCGAAATATTCGCTTGTTACAGAGATCGTAAACTGGTACCAAAGATGTAACCGATACGTATCGATTCTACAGTGGCACGTCACGATATTTCTCGAACCATCCGTAATCACTCCATTGAATGGATCCACACAAAGACACCTGGAGTCAAGGTCTCTGAAAGTGTCTCAGTTTCATCCGTGGCCCGAGTCTCGACGTATTACTGGAGTAAAAGGGTTTCGCGAGGAACAATTTCAACAGCGAAGATTGCGGAAAAATGAGACGTTGTAGGAATACGCCCATGGAAAGGTGATTCCAGGCAATCGTGCGTCAGTTGCCGAGGATGAGATTCTCGAGTACCTCGACGAGGGAATTCTTGATGTTATATCGAGGGACCAGGTCCGTATCGGCCGTTTTACAGCTAAATCCTCCTCCCTGCAGGCTTTCGAAAAGATGACGCTATGAAAGAGAACGCCAACGGACGCTTTCCTGGAGATGGGAGATGCTGCAGGAGAACAGAGTGCCCAAAGAGGAACTGCGGAAGACGACTAGCCCAAGTGGAGTTAAAAAAAAAAAAAAAGGAAAAAGGAGGAATCATCGAGGAACGAAGGGCGATTCTGTTTCAGTTGCGGGCTACGTGACCATCTAGCCACGGAATATTTCACGAAAGAGGTAGGTTCTAAGTGCTTCGAGTGCTGCGAACGAGGAGGGACCGTTGAACCTGTAATTTTATTTGGATAACGAATTTAATTCAACGGGAAGTCAGTTTTTCCTGGAATAAAAGGTTTCATTCCGCGCAAAAGCTTATTCGAGTAATGTAGATGAGCGTATAACGAGGTTATGTCATCAGCAAAAGAAGAGCTATCGCAGCCGGTCGTTGGAAGAGCAAGATCTTGAGGTCAAGCTTGAGAGACCCTCTCGCTTTGGAGGAAAATTCATCTCTTTGAATTTTCGATGAAATTAGTTCGTCAGTCTATGTATTTGCTGTGCTATTCGTTTTTATTTCAAATAGAATACCTATTTCGTCCTTACTAGTAAAAGTTATAAAAACGAGATAATCGTTTACGTACCAATCGTATATTCTTTACATTCCGAGGTATATACAGTCAGTGTAATAAGTGTAACGGCAGTGTAATTCGTACAGGAACCAATTCAAAATAAAACTTCGTATATTAGGTTGTCCGAAAAGTTTCTTCCATTTCATTAATAAGTAATCCATACACGATATTTTATGTCTAATGTCACGTTATTGATTTGGGTACGATTCATTTTGCTCCACTGCTGTTACAACATTAACATCTAAGAAATCAGGTTGTCTATTTATATAAACGTTACCATACGAAATAACCGAGTGCAAGTCACGGAAGAAACTTTTGGGACAACCTAATATTTACTTAAAAAGTCAGGTCTGAAGAGCTCATATCCAGAAAATAAAAGCAACGAATGATGTTATTCTGCTATAGATATCTCATTTTCTTGAAATTCACAGAGTATCCTGATACTTGCTAAAAAAGAAAAGGAAATTTTTAAATTACGCAACTCTTTTGGGGTCACAAAGGAGAATTCTTAAGGATAGTGAGAACCACTGAACCCTCGGATACTTTGGGGTTAAAGACCGGGTGCAGGTCTTACGTGTGCTGTGCGACTTTAATTTTCTCTTGTTGTCTTTCTTGGCGTTTCTCTCCTGCTTCTCTTCACCTCCTTCTTTTGCCGACCTTCCTGCCATCTTTGTTCGCCTTTAACGCTCCCTGCTACGTCCCTTCGTCTTTTACTTCCTCTCTATCCAACGCTATCCAGATGAAAGAGACAGTTTATATCGGAGCTGACGAATGCAGAGACTTTTTTTCTCTTCGTTCTTTTGCGCTCCAAGGTGTCTCTTAGGGAGATTCCTGTAGAATTACGAAGGTAGGGCTTACACAACAGAGACAGGCATTATCTAGATAAAAAAATTATTTAAATAAAAAATCGAATAAAGATACCTTATCATTATCTTTATTCGATGGCTATCGGATAAAAATGTTTATTCGTGGTAAATGTATCGAATTACAGCGCCATTTATATTACAGATTAGTAGCATGCAGGGGCATGCTAGGCTGCCACCTGTTGTTCACCTACCAAAAAGAAAATGTACCCTCTTCCCTGTTTTTTCTTTCTTGTGTGTGCCACGTGCAAATGATAAAATTCATTTCTTTAATTACTCCTATATTTTCTGAAAGTTGTATGTATATATATTTTTTCTTCTCTATAAGACATTGTAATTCTCTTTTTCTTTTTATCGATAGATGCATTTAATAAGAAGGGTCTGTGAAGTGGTCATTTACTGACACGAAACTCAAACATGATTTTCTAACAGAAAAAAAAAAATCAACTGTAGACAAATTTATTCGACCGATAAAGATAACTTAGGTTATCTTTATCCGTCGAATAACAGATACAAATATTTATTCGAAGCACATGTATTCGACGGATAAAGATATTCATTGGAAGAAAATTTATTCGACGGATAAAATTCTCTGTTTTATCTGCAGACAGTTTCATCGGTCGAATAACTTTCGCATTTGTGTTTGTATTTGACGGATAAAGGTACCTGCTTTATCTGTAGGGAGTTTCATCTGTCGAATAACATTCGCATCGTTATCCGTATTTGAAATTTCATCCGTCGGATAACTTCCAGCTCAAACAATAAGTCCCCTTAAAGTAAAACTTTATTATTAACTAAACAAACTTTACGCACGTTGTAACTTGTCCAGCAATTGAAGGGGGGGTTGAAACATGTGCAAATATTTATACAGTGCAAGTACGGCATCTCGAGACTTCTCTTAAAAAATGCCAAGCTACTTCTTGTTTATTAATTATTTATAACGTGTGGCGAGGGTCCTTAATTATTACTATATAAATTAGGGGAGAAGTTATAAGCGCACTCCACCCGTTGACGCGTGTGGTCGTTTTCCTCTCCTTCCTTTTTTAGGCGAGTTCTAATGAGATTCCTGAGGGATTACCAGTCGTTGGGTGAGATCACACCGTGCCGAAAGATCGTGCGACGGACAATCTTTTGACTAACACGTTACGCTTCCTGTTTGTACGTTGCGAAATTTAATATACATGTTCAACACGAAAACGAAGCTTTTGTTTTAATATTCAATTATTTTCAAGTATATGAATGATCAGAGAAGTATGTACAAATAAACATAAAATTTTAAAATACTATAAATTAATGTATTTCAGTTTGAGTGTTCGACTCACACTTTGACCATTAAACTGATCCAAGTGAAATAAAGATACGTAACATATCCGTTTACTGTATTATGCTTTTCAATATATTTTTTCATTTATGCATTCAAATATCAGTTTATCGATTTTTCTAGTTTTTATTATCTGAATTTTCGATTAAAGACTCGACTCATTCGATGATACACAATTATATTTGGAAAGTAAAAATAAGTAAATGGAACAAATTAGCGAAAAGAATGTATTTCTACTGTTTTAGGGTTTCTATATCAACATTTTATAATCTTTACATTTTTGATTAGTTTGAAAATAAATTAAGTCTACAGTAGGGAAATCGAATGTTCACTCGAGAATATGAGTCAGTTATAATATGTAAGTAAGAATACATAAATAAAATAAATGATTAAAAATTACTTTTTTTTTTATGTTATTTAGAGTTCGATATCAACATTTTATAATTCCCCAATTTTTTAATATCTTCAAAATAAATTAAATGTACAGTTAACGTGATTTTTAATAAATTGCACGAGTGCCCCAAACAGTTTCGAGGTAATTTTATTCAAAAAACGGAGCACCGTACGACGAAATTTGATCGTACGTTTACGATTCATATTTGACCGCGGAATCTCTTCCTCATCGGCTGTGCCGCAAAAGATTAACGGAGATTAACATTTATGAACCGACTTCGACGTCCTGCGGCAGCTTCTTCGAGAAAATTTAATCCACTTCATTTTAATGAAAGAAAATTTTTCCTCCTTTGCCTCGAGAGATCTGCCAATGGGAAGGTCGTCAGGGATTAAGGGACTCGGAGCGAGCTCGGAAGCGGGGTCAATAAGAGTCTCCGTGCGGTAACATTTCATCCGAGGTCTCGCAATAATCCCGCGTAACACCCTTAGTAATTGAAGCAAACACTGCGCGCACCACCGTCTACATGAATCTGATATATGCTCTCGAATGCAAATAATCTGTTATGTATATTCGCGTACATGTGTGTAAGCTCGCCTGCGACATAGGATCCTATGATCGTGTACACAGAGATCGGTAACAGCGGGATCATTTAAGGAGGTGCTTTTCTATTCTTACCAGTTTCGAGGCCATCTTTATGATTTTGTTTGCAGCCAAAGTGATTGACATAAAATGTTTAATTCACAAACTTCCATAAGTTGTACGCGAATCACGGACTTTTCACTAAAGCCCATTTCTCTTACATATTTAACGCTGCAGAAATTCGATCGCCACCCCGCATTAAATGCAACGCGACGCGATACGATTCAAATAATTATGTATACTGTGTGCGAGCAACGCGTCTCAGAGGCACTCGAAGACGATAATTGCTCTCGCTCGAGGCAGAAGAAATTAAGGGAATTTTTTTTTGTATGAAAAGGGAGTAGCAGCTGCAACTTTTCTACCCTAGGAAAGACGAAAGAGGGTTGCAGGAGAGGCTGGTGGGGGTTACGGTACTCGGATACCGGGCGGCCATAAAATTTATCGAGCTTACAGGGTGGCGGACGTTAAGCTGTCGCTGCATGCGACTGCGTGGTCCGCTTTATGAAAACGATGATTTCCAGGGAAAGATTTCCCCGAGGGGCTGTCACGAATAATTCGGTCCTAATTCAAACGAACCAGTGAATCGATTCGCAATCGAGCCAACTGCTAACTAAATCTAAATCTTCCTCGAATTCTAATCTTACGGTAATAGGAATTTTAGATCACACATTCTATTGTATGTATCGGCAGTAAATGTATTGCTGAATGTCTAATGATTAATAGAAACCAAGTACCGTTACTATAAATTGCATGCTTCTTCGGTTACATTATTCGATATCTAATTATGCACTACCTTATTATTTATTATTATAGCGGGTATGAATACTTATGGGACTGACTGTAGTTATCGTATTAGATAACATCAGGAATGCATAAAGTGGGCAGTCTATTAATGACGTTATGAAACCGATTTTTGTTTGTTTACATACTCGATGAAACATAATTGACAGTAAACCTACCACAACCGGTCAAAAATGACCGTTTTCAAATTTTTCTGTGCGATCCTTACATACAATATATAAATTAAATGTAATTGTTTCATATATTATTCAATTTAGTACCAGGTGAAATATTTTTGTATTTAATTGAAAAAAGTGTGTTTAAGGCGGCGCGCTATTTGTGTTTCTCGCCATGGGGCGGCACGGTGGTAAACGCCATCTGATAGACACGCGAGTGTGCGCCACCGGTGGTACACGCCGGTGTGAAGGTGTTAAATTATTTTCGGACGGTAAATTATTAACATTTCTAAGTCAACATATTCTGTCTATAACGAACCATTAAAACACGTACATTATATTAAAGTACTATTACCGTACATGCAGTTATCTTCAAAAAACTGAAACGCGAGCACGAGTCACCGGTGGGACACACCGCGCCGGCGTTGAACGTGTTAATTCCAAGTTCCAAAATGTTCAACTATATTCGTATTAGGATTCTCTAATTAATTTTGGATTTATGCGGCTGACTGCAGTGGTCTATGCGTCTTTTGTTTGTTTTTTTCTTACTAACTTGTAACTAGGTTCAGAATGTGTATAAGCCCACAATGGCAACATGTGCGTTTCCAATTCCTTTTTTTTTACTTATAATTAATACGTATTTTATTTATTTCATTTATTCACGTCAATAAATCTTAATAACAAAAGATGAGTTTATTTTCATTGATTCTAACACAAAAGAATCCTTCGAACCGTGTCTTTATACAGAATTTTTAAAAATACCTCCCCGTTTAGGCCAGTTACGATGCTGTGCCCCCTTAAGTCCCTTCTACGAAACATTAAAGCATCAAAATTATTTCAATATCCTTTAAGGTGTTTCATCTATAGCGTACCATCGCTAAAGCTACATCGATCTGAACCATGACCTAGACTCCAGACTCTAGACGCATAGAACCGATCGTTCGGAGCGTCTGCTTCATACGTGACGAACGATGAAAGCAGGGAAAAAAGTAAAAAAAAAAAAAAAAGGAACGAAGGGCTCCTAAAATAATATCGTAAACCACGAACGACAGCGCGTCTCGTCTACGCACGCTTATGCGTGCCCGTACATATATTATGAACACGTTATAGGACGTGGAAGTCTATTTCGAACCGAAACACATTCTGTATCCAGCCGCTTGCAACACGCGGGCTTTTGATACAGCCACGATATATGTATATGAGAGAACTGCATCCCCCTGAAGCTGGCCAGTGACTCTCATACGTGCAAAGAAGCAGGGTGTGTAAATTTAGATCTAGAGATGGTAGCTGAGTTTTGTGAAAATAATGCATAACTAATAAATATACCAATAACTGTTAGAGAAGCAAAGTAAATTTAAAGTTTCGCGCCACTATTCTCTAGAGAGCGTTCATGGGAAAGGGTCCCGATGCGTTTTTCCTTTTTAGTTCCGTTTCATTTTTTTCCGGCACGTATTCAGGATGATCTCGCAGTGGAAACAGCGTTCGTCTTAATACTATTTTATATTTCTAAGAAAACTCTTTGTTCTTTTGTGATGTAATTTATTTTCCTTTATGTTATGGATACATTCTATATTGCACGATTTATAAAATAAATATTAATAATATATTTCTAAGAATAACATATTACAATAATCTACCAACTGAACTTAAAATATAGCGAGCAAAAAACTACGAAGACAAAATACAATAATGTACAAAGTGTCCCAGAATTAGTGTAAGAAGCGGAAATGGGGGGTAGCTGAGACGATTTTGAATCACGATCTCCTTTGCAAGTTCCTCTGTTTGTGCGCAAAATTTTAAACTGCACAAGAAACATCGAGTGGAAATGTAAGAATACAGTTTGAAGTGTTTGTATACCAACAAGTATTTCGCTAGCTTCCTCACCAGTAATTACATTATTTTGGCCCGCATAAAATAAATTATCAGCCGAAGGTTTAATATCAACTTCGAGAACCATTAAGACATTCAGGAAACAGTTATTTCCACGTATCAGACATTTCAATTTATTCCTCTATATTCTAGTGTAATAATGTGCTTTCGTATGGCGCGATCAATCATTCTATAAGACAATCTTGAACAACGCCAGGGAGATTAACGCCGTCTCTTGGAAGACACTTATTTCTAGCTCGGAGTCTTACAACGAAAATATTTACACTCGTGCTGATAGATGACTAATAAACACTTCACCCTGTCGGCCTGACCGCACTCAAGGCGCAAGTTAAATTTACTATTGACGGCTTTCTAAATGCCGCGCATTAATGAAACACGCTTCCTCTCGCCCTCGTCGTAAAATTCTCACGACTGATCACTTCAGGCATCTCGGGCTAAAATAAAGATCGACTCTTTATTGAAAGATAAATTCAATGATCTTACTGCCCCTTCGGTTATCGTTAACACTAAACGTATCGACATTTTTCACATACCTACATTAGCAGAGAGGGTCGGTTGACCCCGTGTTAAATAAATGTTGATTTTTAGACAAAAATTTTCAATTTATTAAAGGAAATAATTTACGACACAACGTAGCAGATTGCATGGTCCTTGTCCAACATCCTTGGTCCATGGTCTAACGTCCTTGCATGGTTGAACTAGGATCCAGTGAAACATCCTGTGTTCCGTAGCAGATTTTACAAAAATATTTCACTCCATATTTTTAACTCCCTTTTGCTCGAAGAATCGTCCTTGCATGGTTGAACTAGGATCCAGTGAAACATCCTGTGTTCCGTAGCAGATTTTACAAAAATATTTCACTCCATATTTTTAACTCCCTTTTGCTCGAAGAATCGTCCTTGGATGGTCGAACTAGGATCCAGTGAAACATCCCGTGTTCCGTAGCAGATTTTACAAAAATATTTCATTCTACAGGGTGTCGAATCGCGATCAGTGGAGATTATTCTGTTATTAGCAGTGCGATCAAAAATGTTTTTATTAGCTTTTTGCATGCTTTCGAGGAACCTTTAACGCGATTATAACAAATTATTTGTCAACTATTTTGTTTTATGTTTTTTCAACATCACCTTGAATTTTTTGCAAATAAACATATAATTACGTTACGCCTGTCTGTTAAAGGATTTCAAGTCGAATACAATGACGGTGTTCGAATTCGATACTTGAAGGTCATTCAAAGTAACGCAGGTTTGACTGTAACGTCCCGCGTTTCGTAAAAGGACATTACCTGATCCTTTCTCAGTCTCGTTCGTAGCTCGAGTGCAAGTTGCGAACCACTGTAAATCGGCGGCGTGCACATCTGGAGGTGGCCGCCCTGGAAACGTGGGAGTTGAGAGTAAAGTATAAACTATGGGGTGCCACCCCATCTCGTAGCGAACTACCTACCCCCTAGCGCCCCATCGTGGATGTAGGTAATATCGTCGTCTGTGCGCTGATAGGGGTGTGTCTGTGCGCGTGCACGCATCCGCTATCAGCTCGTCGCCCAACCTAACAGAGTTTCGCGACGCATATGTACAGAGGGTAGTTCAAACACGAAATAAAGTTCCATTGGTTTGACAGCCAAACGGACAATTTTTAAATCCAGTAATATTTCGGGTATCGTGTTTCATTAACCCATTCGCTGCCAGGCAAATTTAAAGCGTTTTCTGCCTTGGCTCCAAGATTTAATACGGATGCGTAATATCTAAATTATTTGTTGCTTGATACACCACTTCCGACACAGGTTCCCTTCACGCCAGGTAGCCGACGCTCTTTAACACGTTGATCGCCACGTCACCCATACGTGGCTGACAGTGCTTTTCACCGAAGAACTAACAAAATTAATTCCGAAAGTTAAGCTTGAAAGGAAATGAATTTAAATGAAATTCGTGTATATCGATGAAGTTAGAAAAATAAATACCACGACGGATGTTTGATTACGTAGTCTCCAATAGTCTGAATAATATTTAATCCTAGCAGAAATTTTCAAGAATATTTCTCTGGCAGTCAACGTGTTAACACGTTGACTCCCAGACTGACAATCGTGGAAATTCCTACGAGCTTAAATGTTGTTTCTGTACATGCATCCACACAGACGAACACGCGCTCGTGGCGAATGGAACACACTTTTATCAAACGCTGTTGCGCACACCTACGCGAAATAGAATGACTGATGCACACGCAGGGAGGGTGTAATAATGTACGAGTACGCGTAACAGAGGACTAAGGGGGAGGAGAAAGGGAGGAAAAGGGAGAACAAGGTCGGCGCACGGGCAAGAGAGCCCATATATTTAAAAGGGACAACGGGGTCGCGTACCCCCATGGAAGCCAGTTTCCATGGTGGTGGTCCAGGTTCTTCGCGGCAGCCAGAAATGCGCAAAGGGTTGTTAAAAGCCATTCACGGCTCTAATGGCTAATGGGGTGTTCTTAACGCGGCACCGAATCTACTATGCCGCTTGACACCCTCGTCGAATCTTTGTGTCTTAAAGAGCAGGTCCCTAGCTCGGGGTGATAAGAAGTTCGCCGAGCTGGGACGCGTTTAAGCCGGGGTCCGGGGTTGTTTGGACGAGGAATCGACTTCTCTATTAATTATATTTTCTAGAACTTTCAGATTGTCGTAGTAATGTCGTTGCAGACATCGAAGACAAAAATTGTGTTTTCTGAATCGACGCTGTTTGGACTGTTGATAATTGCTATCTATTTAAAGTTAAATAAAGAAATCAAACACTTTTGTGTAACACATATCGTTTATTGTAGCGATTTATTCGCTATTAACCTGTACACGCAGTGTATCCGCGGACCAGTATGATTCGGACGGTTCGATTTCCGGACGAACATACGTGAAATAGTGCTTTTTTGCGATGAAAGTGATATACAGTAATAAAAAATAAACCAAGGTCTAATGTTTTTTTTTTTATTGGATCGAGTAGCAGCGATGTTCTACCAGATGCAAGAAGTTTCGATGCGATTGGGCCATCCGTTTCAGAGTAAGAAGCAGCGCAAAATTTTTCGGTTTTTTGCCAACAAAAAACAGGGTGAAAAATGAGATATCTCAAAATGTCAAGATAACGAGACCACCTGGAAGACATACTCTACTAGATGTAATACGTTTCATTCCGATTGGTCAAGCCGTCTCGACGTAATCGGTGAACAAACATAAAAAAAAAAATATATATATATATATATATATATATAGGAGGTTACTCAATTCGACATGTGTATATATATATATAGGAGGTTACTCAATTCGACATGTATATATATATATG
>NC_071976.1:34393885-34396732 GCF_026283585.1 Hylaeus volcanicus | reverse complement strand
CATATATATATAGGAGGTTACTCAATTCGACATGTATATATATATATATATGACATGTATATATATATACATGTCGAATTGAGTAACCTCCTCCTTTTCGAAGTCGGTTAAAAAGATGTACTAAACTTACCAAGCTGTGATTGATGCGTCGGTGTGGGAGCTGGTCTAACTTTATCTGGGGGACACCTTCTGGTGGCAGCTACGGTGGCAGGTAAGGGTATACTGGTTCCACCGCCAGGACCGCCACCTGCCCCACCGCCGGCCGACTGCTTATTGTACGGAGATGGCAATCTGAAACAAAGAGATCGATTCAGAAAACAACGTTTCAACGGAGTCGTTACTGTCATTCAGACAAATCATTCCCCGTTCGAACGACACTCGAACTATAATTACGCAGCCATTCCGAGAAAAAACGCCTTGGCCAGAAGAATAGTAATAAATAAACTGCGGATCTTTATGCAAAATAAAATCTTTGTAAACGTGCCTACAAAAATTCAACCTAAATAGGAATTTATTTTATTCTACAAATATTATAACACGAACTTTACTTTCAATCTTTCTTATATTCTTGCATATCGTTCGCATTTTGTAAGTTCTTGCACATTAGAATTTCGTATAAATGCACAAAGATCCGCAGTCTAGTAATAAACGATACAAATAATCGTTAAAACGTGTTAAATATGAAATAATAAATGTCTATTGATTTCTTAAAATGTATCGCGAATAAACGTTTTTATAAATCATTTTTTCAAGAATTTAGAACGGTTTCCTATGGAGAGCCCTCTCGGACAGATGCACATTTTCCACCAAAATCAAAAAGGTGAGCCGATTCTCATATCTCGATAGCTTAGCGTTCGTGGCAATAGAATACTAAGAAAGCATCTCGAGTTGCTGATAGATACTAAAAAAAAGGCCTCGAGTACAAAGATTTAACTACTTCATATTTTCCTCTCCTAACAGTCGTCGCTGATAATGTTGAGTCGACATTAAATATATACAAAGAGACGAAGACAAAAATAATTTTTAAAATAATACAATATTTTTAAAATAATACGATATTTTAATTTTCAAAATGATACACTATTTTTATGCTCGAAAAATTGAACGTGACATATTCGTCAATCTCGATGGACGTACGAGTGCTGACACATGAGGTTGCTATCGCGTTACGGCCATTGGCCGCGTGTTATTGTTCCAGGATCTGGGCGAAACTCTCTTTCCGAGAACTGTTTGTTTTTCAAAGACCTCTCTGTATTTCCATCTCTTTGGTCGTAGCAAATGAAATCAAAAACCATAGAGCGTACGATGCATTTCATGCAGTGATGGGTAGAATTCTGTTTGAAAAATAGACGAATAGAAACTACCTTTAACGATTTGTTCCCAACGTTTATTCGTCTGAATAGTTATTCGGGTGAATTGATATTCATCCAACGAGAAACTTATTTTGTTTGCACAATCGTACGACGGTTGAACAAAAAAATGAATCAAAATGCGCACCACGTAAAATGTTCAGAGTTAAAAATATATTCAAAGTAATTTCTATTTTCTTGTTCGACAAATCGAAAAATTACCAATAGAAATCCCTTGAGATTATGAAATTACTCTGCGGTGTAATTTATTTATCTCTGTGCGTTTCGATCCGAAACGAAATCTGTTTTTCACAAGTATTATAATTAAATTATTTTTCAGCTAAAATGAAAGGAAACAATAAACGTCGTGAAACGTAAACCAAGTCATTCTTAATTATCTTCTAATTCTTCTTAATTATCGACTAACATTTTAAACGCCACTTTCCCATGTACAAGAAATTTCGTTTATGTTATTTATCAAATAAAAATGTAGAAATTAGTAGGATGTCCTGTCTCTCTGTCCCAACTGTGCGAAAATATTAAAATAGTTTAACGGTGAATATTCAGACCCTACTTTTTCATATATTTCCCGAAAAAAAATATACGTTTACACGGATGTCCGCGGTCTATTAATTACTTTCCTCGCTGCGGAGCGAACACTGGCAAATTGAACGAGAGAACAATTCGCGGCATCCTATTAGCGGCCCGTCAAAATTCCTAACAGGAATTCCATCGCGAAGGCTCTCGTAAGCATGCAACCGGATCGCGTGCCAAAAACGCGTACTTTCGTTCGAAAACGAGAGTGAAAAGGGTGCAAGCATCGGGGCAACAAGAGAGAAGAGAGTAGAAAGAAAAAGAAGAAAACTTCACGAGGGCGTTAACGTTGCCCAAAGAAAACGCTGGTAAACGAGAGCACTCAGGGCCGGGGTGGGGCGGGGCGGGGCGGGGCGGGGCGGGGAGTGTGGGGGGGTGGGGGGCACAGACTCGTTGGTGGTCGTTTCGTGCTCGTGTCCCGTGTCGCGCACCGTTCCCTTCGATGGATTTCTTCTCTTCTTTATTTTTTTCTTCTTTTCAACCGTCGTCGTACTCTTCTTTCCGTCGTGACGAAGGGTGCCGCGAATTCGGCCTGCACAGGATTCTCTTTGAATCACGCAGTTGGAGACAGAAGGGTGATACAAGCTTCGGTAACAAGCATGACGAATAATATGGGAGAAGTAATTTTTACGCTCAACGCCTTACAGACTTGGTCGAAATTAACCCTTATCGGTCGTAAGTCACCTCTCACTTGACAATAGTACTTTGTTGCTGCGCGCAGTGGTTCAAATGACCCGAAAACCCGGACAAAATGTCTATGGAATGCTCTGATCTGTATGAAACTTCGTATACTGGGATTTTTTAGTTCGCTAATTACGAATCTGTAATCGAAATTTAAAAAATCAAAATGGCGGATTCAGTATGGCCGACTCGTATGCCAAAAAGTTCTTAAATTTGAATGAAA